>NC_064643.1:601103585-601403585 GCF_023864345.2 Schistocerca serialis cubense
TTTATTTAATGTTATTACAAGTATTGGTATAAGAATCTGCCTTGCGCCTCAGGAGGACTCCCCTCTGATCATAAGTTTAGATGTGATGAATCACAGCCCCTTAGGTTAGTAGCCGGCTGGTGTGGCCGAGCGGTTCTGGGCACTTCAGTGTGGGACCGCGCGACCGCTACGGTCACAGGTCCTAATCCTGCCCCGGGCATGGATGTGTGTGATGTCCTCAGGTTAGTTAGGTTTAAGTAGTTCTAAGTTCTAGGGGACTGATGACCTCAGATGTTTAAGTCCCATAGCGCTGGGAGCCATTTGAACCGTTTTTTTTAACCATAGGCTAGTATATTGATTAAAGTAGCGTAAGGATATCTATGAAAACCTAATGGCTGTTATGCTGGCCTGCTTTAGAGTAAAACTTTCTTAAGGCGCGCTAAGTTATTTAAAGTGCTCTGCGCGAAAAATTAATTGCTTGTGGTGCTGATCCTTTGGCGTGTGGAGTGTGTAGCGCGTACTGCCGTACGGCTAAGGTGATGCATTGGGCATTGGTAGTTCCGTGTTAGGTGTGTTGCGTCCCATGCTGACTGGGAAAAAGGTTTCAGTAGGTGCCAACCTTCTCATCTCACAGTAGCAATTACAACTAATGTCATCAATTATCTGCTAGATGTATTCTTCCTCCACACTTTTTACCCTCTTCATCTTCCTCCAGTACTGTGGAAATTAATCCCAGTTATCGTAACACATGTCCTATCATCCGGGGCCCTTCTTCTTGTCAGTGTTTTCCATACATCCCTTTCTTCGCCGATTTTGCGTAGAACCTCCTCATTCCCTTCTTTTTCAGTCCACCTAATTTTCAACAGCCGTCTGCAGCACCGAATCTCAAATGTTTCGATTCTCTTCTGTTCCGGTTTCCGCACAGACCACATTTCACTACCATACAATGCAGTGCTCAAAACATACTTTCTCAGAAATTTCTTCCTCATCTTAAGCCCTCCTCATTAGTTCGTCCATCATGGGTTTTTTTGCTGCCTAGGAAGTACTATTCCTTAACCTCGTCAGATCCGTGATCCCCTGTTCTGATGTTAAGTTTCTCGCTGTTCTCATTACTGCTACTTCTCATGACATTCATCTTTCTTCGATTTACTCTCAATCCATATTCTGCAGTCATTACGCCGGCCGCGGTGGTCTAGCGGTTCTAGTCGCTCAGTCCGGAACCGCGGGACTGCTACGGTCGCAGGTTCGAATCCTGCCTCGGACATGGGTGTGTGTGATGTCCTTAGGTTAGTTAGGTTTAAGTAGTTCTAAGTTCTAGGGGACTTATGACCTAAGATGTTGAGTCCCATAGTGCTCAGAGCCATTTGAACCATTTTGAACCTTTCCGTCATTGCTTCTACGATGTATAGGTCGAACAGTAGATGCGAAAGACTACATTCCTGTCTTTCAGCCCTAAATAAACTATGGATTTACTTTCGTTGCTTACTGTAAGATGGATGCCTGTTGGAATGAAAAGTTAAGCAGTGACATTAATTACCAAAAGCTAAGTACTCACATACTTTAAGTTGAATCTTTTGAGTAACGATAGCATTTAGAGTCAATTTCAAAATTACTTTTGTTAAAATGAGATGCTCTAGAATTTAGAGAGTCTATTAAATTGTTTCACTTCGTTCAAAGCCGCCCCCCCCCCCCCCCCGATGACTGTTGGTCAACTCATTGATTTGATGAGCTCCCGAAACGCTCTTCGAAAATCGCATTTCAGCATTCCAGCCAATCAGAATTAGGATCATGCTCCATATAAGCATAGCGCTTCTGTAGCATGTTTCCTCTTGCGCAGACTTATAGAAGTTTCTGTGCAGTGGTTGTTGGATAATACCGGCCGCTGCGGGAATATTACTTGCCCTTGAGATCAGGACTGTCGTCCTCAACCACCATCTATTTAGGAGGCGTATGAAATGATTGGTCCATCATCAGCAGGCCGAGCTTACAATCTCTCCTCCCTGCTGCTAAAACAGATCTTTGCAGCCACAGTGGTGCACAGGGTGTGCCGCGCGGGGTAGCAGTGCGATCTAGGCGCCATGTCACGGCCCATGCGGCTTCCCACGTCGGAAGTTCGAGTCCTCCCTCGGGAATGGGTGTGTGTCTTGTCCATAGTGTAAGTTAGTTTAAGTTAGATTAAGTAGTGTGTAGGCTTAGGAGCCGATGACCTCAGCAGTTTGGTCCCACAAGACCTTACCACATTTTTTTTTTTTTTTAATTTTGCACAGGGTGTGGGCAGGGTGCGGACAAAAAATGATACTTTACATCCCTCAGTGAATATTGTTCACGAGAGGAGAGGGTATTTCATGTAGTTTCTGTGTCTTTCTTGTGATGCATAGCAGTGACGGAACAAGATCGTAAGAAGGGCTGTATTAGAGTACCATTCTAACAATCCCAGTAAACATAAAAAGGCATTTTTAAAACTTTGCCATTAACAGGATATTTAATCTTCCGCTGTCAGAGCCTGAGCATAAAACAGAACTTTAGGTTATCAAAACAAACAACTATCCTAAAGATTGTGTAAATACCGTTTTCAAGAAAATAGCAAAGACAAGAAAACAACAAGGAACAAATATTGTGACTAGAAAAATTAATGATGGCAACAAGAAGTTCATTATTTTGCCCTTTTGTGGCATTATTAGTACAACTATAGCGACTACTTTTAAAAAACAAAATGTTACCGTTTCTATTCAACTGAAAGTAACCTCGGTCACGCCTTAGCTAATAATAAACATAAAACCAATCTTCTCCGTTGGATCAGGTGTATAAAAGTTGCACTGCCCTGATTGCAATGCCTGTCACGTAGGGTAGACTGCGAGAAGGCTTGAGACAAGATTTCTTAAGTGTGTGGCAATATCGAGTTGGGATGCAGCTGAAAAATTAATTTTTTTCTGCTTATCTTGTTGACAGCAGACATGGTCTTCCAGATATGACCTCGCAACTGAAGCTACTGCGTAGAGGGGATGTGAGTAGATTTTTGGATTTTTGAAGAAATAGAGATATTTTGAAAGATCTCCCCATGCCACCTTGCTCAACGAGCAGATGGCAATGAAGAGCACCCGATTTTGGGAGTTTTTTGAAAGACACCTAACTAACAAAAATGAGGGGCATTCAGGGAGCCAAAGAGGGACACAGAACACGTCGTCAGTATGGCTCTATGTAAAGCTATGTGAAGTCTCATTAAGTGACAGCAAAATTCACAGCTCATGTGCGAAATCTTTTTTCCGCTAGCCACTGACAGTACATGCCTCTGTATTAGCACTAAACCAAGTAACATATGTTTCTGTAATAAACAGCGGAAAGGTTGTATAAATCATTTTATAAGTTGCGCTTTCCTTGTGGTCGTAACACTGCTTCCCGTCTCCTCTATATATACACTCCTGGAAATGGAAAAAAGAACACATTGACACCGGTGTGTCAGACCCACCATACGTGCTCCGGACACTGCGAGAGGGCTGTACAAGCAATGATCACACGCACGGCACAGCGGACACACCAGGAACCGCGGTGTTGGCCGTCGAATGGCGCTAGCTGCGCTGCATTTGTGCACCGGCGCCGTCAGTGTCAGCCAGTTTGCCGTGGCATACGGAGCTCCATCGCAGTCTTTAACACTGGTAGCATGCCGCGACAGCGTGGACGTGAACCGTATGTGCAGTTGACGGACTTTGAGTGAGGGCGTATAGTGGGCATGCGGGAGGCCGGGTGGACGTACCGCCGAATTGCTCAACACGTGGGGCGTGAGGCCTCCACAGTACATCGATGTTGTCGCCAGTGGTCGGCGGAAGGTGCACGTGCCCGTCGACCTGGGACCGGACCGCAGCGATGCACGGATGCACGCCAAGACCGTAGGATCCTATGCAGTGCCGTAGGGGATCGCACCGCCACTTCCCAGCAAATTAGGGACACTGTTGCTCCTGGGGTATCGACGAGGACCATTCGCAACCGTCTCCATGAAGCTGGGCTACGGTCCCGCACACCGTCAGGCCGTCTTCCGCTCACACCCCAACATCGTGCAGCCTGCCTCCAGTGGTGTCGCGACAGACGTGAATGGAGGGACAAATGGAGACGTGTCGTCTTCAGCGATGAGAGTCGCTTCTGCCTTGGTGCCAATGATGGTCGTATGCGTGTTTGGCGCCGTGCAGGTGAGCGCCACAATCAGGACTGCATACGACCGAGGCACCCAGGGCCAACACCCGGCGTCATGGTGTGGGGAGCGATCTCCTACACTGGCCGTACACCACTGGTGATCGTCGAGGGGACACTGAATAGTGCCCGGTACATCCAAACCGTCATCGAACCCATCGTTCTACCATTCCTAGACCGGCAAGGGAACTTGCTGTTCCAACAGGACAATGCACGTCCGCATGTATCCCGTGCCACCCAACGTGCTCTAGAAGGTGTAAGTCAACTACCCTGGCCAGCAAGATCTCCGGATCTGTCCCCCATTGAGCATGTTTGGGACTGAATGAAGCGTCGTCTCACGCGATCTGCACGTACAGCACGAACGCTGGTCCAACTGAGGCACCAGGTGGAAATGGCATGGCAAGCCGTTCCACAGGACTATATCCAGCATCTCTACGATCGTCTCCATGGGAGAATAGCAGCCTGCATTGCTGCGAAAGGTGGATATACACTGTACTAGTGCCGACATTGTGCATGCTCTGTTGCCTGTGTCTATGGGCCTGTGGTTCTGTCAGTGTGATTATGTGATGTATCTGACCCCAGGAATGTGTCAATAAAGTTTCCCCTTCCTGGGACAATGAATTCACGGTGTTCTTATTTCAATTTCCAGGAGTGTATTTTTTTACGCAATCTTCCCTTCTACCATTACCTATGAAACCTTCCCTTAGGATTTCTATCTCTTGCTTAATAATAACAAATGAAATCTTCCCTTTGAAATTAATTCTCTTTGTCAATAATAATAAGTGCAATCTTCGCATACAAATTTAAATGCAGCTTATTGAAAGTGATTTGCTGATTATTTCGACGAAACATAGAATGTGTCGTCGTCGTGGCCTTCAGTCGTTACCTGCAGTAACCAAAAACTGTTTCTTACCTTTTTTACTGTTACTGCATCGCCATCTGACTGCTACATCGAACTGCGACATGAATGTACTTACTCTGTTTTATTATACTTTACTAGTTGCTGGTGGGCTGTCATAATAAGTGGCTGTATTTATTACCAAAGCTGACCTTATTCTTTAATAGCAAATTTGACGTTATTCTTTAATTAATTTGACTGAAGCTACGTAATTCATAGTTAAACTTTTTCTTCAGAACAATAAAATTTTGCAAAGCTTTACGTTGATGGTTTTTGGGATGGATTATAATCAGTAATGCAACATTACTAGCAAAAATTAATTATATTCTGAAAACGTTTCTTCAAATATTTAATGCCGGTAATGAAATGATTTTACAAACGTTCAAATGGGACTTACTTTTTACAATAATCTTACAACTAGCATTGCGTAAACATACCTTCAGTAGTCTTGAGTTTCTCAAAAAAATAATTCAATAATATTAGTTACTCTTATGATAATTGTTAGCTGATGTCTTTGTACTTCCGTTTATAATCGCTTGTAAATCATAGCTGGTGGCTGGCAGGCACACCGCTCCTCTCAACCTCTCGCTTCAGACCTGTTACCGACTCGCTTCACAACTCGCTTACTACTGACTTCCTACAAATGCTTAAGTGCGGTCTCTCCGGCCAACAATGCTTTATGGTGCAGACAATCCCTGCTACCATTAAAAAATGTGTCAATGCGCGGTCTTTCCCGCTCTTTTCTTAAAATGTATCCATACGCGGTCTCTCCCGCCCTTTTTAAAATTATATCAATGTGCGGTCTCTCCCACCCCCTTTGGTGCAGACATTCCCTGCTACTACAATTACTTCCAAAATGACAAATATTAATTATTCCTACTTAATCCTATTAATAAAATATAAACATCTTTCATAAATTGTGGTTTGACAATAGACTATAGAAACATACACCTCTTACAACCTGACAGTGAATCATTTACTTTTCATAATGTAAATCGTGTTGGAAGAGATAAATATGCACTCAGCATGCCATATGTACCCATTATGTATTAATATTAGCATTGATTTTAGTATTGTATAAAAAAAACGAATATCAGTAGTATTTCAATTTGTACTACCTACAAGTGAATATTTCCTTCCGGTTTTAACATATGTACTGAATGAATTTTGGTAGTTAACGCCGCAAATAGTGGCCGCACGGCTTGAGGCGCAGTGTCACTGCGCTGCCCCTCCTGCTGGAGGTTCGAGTCCTCCCTCGAGTATTGGTGTGTGTGTTGCTCTTATCATAAGTTAGTTTAAATAGTGTGTAAGTCTAGGGACTGACGACCTCATACACACACACACACACACACACACACACACACACACACACATACACACACAGTATTTAACGATCGCATTGTAAGTGTATATAACGCAATTACACTCCTGGAAATGGAAAAAAGAACACATTGACACCGGTGTGTCAGACCCACCATACTTGCTACGGACACTGCGAGAGGGCTGTACAAGCAATGATCACACGCACGGCACAGCGGACACACCAGGAACCGCGGTGTTGGCCGTCGAATGGCGCTAGCTGCGCAGCATTTGTGCACCGCCGCCGTCAGTGTCAGCCAGTTTGCCGTGGCATACGGAGCTCCATCGCAGTCTTTAACACTGGTAGCATGCCGCGACAGCGTGGACGTGAACCGTATGTGCAGTTGACGGACTTTGAGCGAGGGTATATAGTGGGCATGCGGGAGGCCGGGTGGACGTACCGCTGAATTGCTCAACACGTGGGGCGTGAGGTCTCCACAGTACATCGATGTTGTCGCCAGTGGTCGGCGGAAGGTGCAAGTGCCCGTCGACCTGGGACCGGACCGCAGCGACGCACGGATGCACGCAAAGACCGTAGGATCCTACGCAGTGCCGTAGGGGACCGCACCGCCACTTCCCAGCAAATTAGGGACACTGTTGCTCCTGGGGTATCGGCGAGGACCATTCGCAACCGTCTCCATGAAGCTGGGCTACGGTCCCGCACACCGTTAGGCCGTCTTCCGCTCACGCCCCAACATCGTGCAGCCCGCCTCCAGTGGTGTCGCGACAGGCGTGAATGGAGGGACGAATGGAGACGTGTCGTCTTCAGCGATGAAAGTCGCTTCTGCCTTGGTGCCAATGATGGTCGTATGCGTGTTTGGCGCCGTGCAGGTGAGCGCCACAATCAGGACTGCATACGACCGAAGAACACAGGGCCAACACCCGGCATCATGGTGTGGGGAGCGATCTCCTACACTGGCCGTACACCACTGGTGATCGTCGAGGGGACACTGAATAGTGCACGGTACATCCAAACCGTCATCGAACCCATCGTTCTACCATTCCTAGACCGGCAAGGGAACTTGCTGTTCCAACAGGACAATGCACGTCCGCATGTATCCCGTGCCACCCAACGTGCTCTAGAAGGTGTAAGTCAACTACCCTGGCCAGCAAGATCTCCGGATCTGTCCCCCATTGAGCATGTTTGGGACTGGATGGAGCGTCGTCTCACGCGGTCTGCACGTCCAGCACGAACGCTGGTCCAACTGAGGCGCCAGGTGGAAATGGCATGGCAAGCCGTTCCACAGGACTACATCCAGCATCTCTACGATCGTCTCCATGGGAGAATAGCAGCCTGCATTGCTGCGAAAGGTGGATATACACTGTACTAGTGCCGGCCGAAGTGGCCGTGCGGTTAAAGGCGCTGCAGTCTGGAACCGCAAGACCGCTACGGTTGCAGGTTCAAATCCTGCCTCGGGCATGGATGTTTGTGATGTCCTTAGGTTAGTTAGGTTTAACTAGTTCTAAGTTCTAGGGGACTAATGACCTCAGCAGTTGAGTCCCATAGTGCTCAGAGCCACTGTACTAGTGCCGACATTGTGCATGCTCTGTTGCCTGTGTCTATGTGCCTATGGGTCTGTCAGTGTGATCATGTGATGTATCTGACCCCAGGAATGTGTCAATAAAGTTTCCCCTTCCTGGGACAATGAATTCACGGTGTTCTTATTTCAATTTCCAGGAGTGTAGATTATCGTGTTTTTTTTTTTATGTAGCACAAAAGTGGCATGAATAGAGATGGCGCTAGTTACTAGTGACGTCTCATACGAAGGTTAGCTGCGTGGAAATACAATCAGTAAGTTCAGTGTAACGGGTGTTTGTTATCTGTAACGGCAAGTGGTGCCATGTGCGTCTGTGTGTACGATGACTCGTCGTGGCATGGATGTAACTACTATGTAAATTGGTGATTTACAAGCTGATTTATTTGTGATATGGTTTTAACTGATATTTTTAATGCCTAATACTCATTATTTTCTTGCATTCATAGCTGAAATCGATCTGCAATAAACAAATTAAAAATTTACGACCGATGACGCTCTTCCTCCGATCTTGGATCTCGTTAAGGCGGTCGTGGAGCACCTAGTTCATTATGGAAACAAACATGAATGATGGATAACGCATAAACATCCCTACTAGCAGTTCATTGCGGACAATATTTGGCTTATCAGAGAACTGGACGTATTTCGAACAATGCAGTACACTAAGTTACCTGCGCAAATGTGGTGGGAAACGCACGTCATATTTTCGTTAAAAGCAGTTTAGTGTGACATGGTTACGGTCATGTTTTTACTACGCAAACTGCGGGTAAAATCATTTTCGGCAAAAAGTTTCACAGTAAAGATGAATAGCACTTTAAGTTACTTCAGGAGCTGTTCCACTACATAACGGTCCAGCGAAGTCCTACTTTAAAAGTTCCAAGTTTCTTGGCTAAGTGAGGAAAATAGTAATCTATTGTACCCTTCTACGTGTGGCTACCGCTAGCCACCGCGAACAGAATTAGACTAATTACTGCGTGCACAATCATTTAAGCAGCCAGTTTTCCTGCCTTCCGCACGTGCAGAGAATGTGAACAAGTCCTAAATCCATCCTCTCATGGATGGTGAAAACGAGCGAGGACGACGGGCTAGCGACACAACGCGCAGTTCCGCGTTCCACTACACTGCGGCGCGTGAAAGAATGAGGAGGAGGAGGAGATTGGTGTTTAACGTCCCGTCGACAACAAGGTCATTAGAGACGGAGCGCTAGCTCGGGTGAGGGAAGGATGGGGAAGGAAATCGGCCGTGCCCTTTCAAAGGAACCATCCCGGCATTTGCCTGAAGCGATTCAGGGAAATCACGGAAAACCTAAATCAGGATGGCCGGAGACGGGATTGAACCGTCGTCCTCCCGAATGCGAGTCCAGTGTGCTAACCACTGCGCCACCTCGCTCGGTGTGAAAGAATGAGCCCGGGATGTCAGATTTTTGGGTCGTGGAGAGGAACGTGGCCAATGATGTGCGACAGCCTCTCACGCCGTAAGCAGAACGTACGAGCCGCCATATTGTATGGAGTTAAACATCGTATTTGGCGGGTTTTCTTTCTCACAGAGCAGGTGGTATGAATACTAACTATTTCAAAGCATCAGCAAATTAAGGATCTCTCGAAAACGCGTTTTTTAACTATGATTTTTTTACAATAAACTAACAGAAAACTACATATCGGAAGGTAAATGCTTCCAGTACCGCATGTTTTCAGTGTTATATCTGAAGTGCTACGAAAGTATTCCATTTCCGTGCTACAGCATAATGACGATCTATCAAAGGTGTGTCTTTTTGGTTTAATTTGCAAATTAAATATCAGAAATCACATTTATATATCCAACCTTTAGCCAGTGTATGTATGTACGGAGGCCCAACTACCATCTAGAAACTGGAGCACGGTTTATCACGTCGTGAGTTCCATTGAGAAAAGTGGTAGGTGCGCATCCATTTTCTTCTAATTTTTTTACCTTTTGTTTTTTAAAAGATTGTAGGTCTTTCTTATTCACTTAATGGAAGTATTATCTCAAAACTCGACGTTGTTTTTTAACAAATGATGTATTTTCTGCAACTTTTGTTGCATAGGCCAACGACTGAACTGGATTTTCTCCAATGAGACCTGAAATCTATACGCCACTGCCAGTCTGCGTTTGAAAGTAAACACAAGTTATGCACTGTTATGAAACTTTTTTAAAGATATGTATCTCCGTGTTTATGGACTGCCTTATTTTTGTATCTTGCCGATAAGTATCCTTTTAAGTGATGGTGAGCAACCTCAAAAACATCTCCTCTACCATACCAATAAAATTACGAAACGAATCTCTATCTTGAAATCTATGTGATGAAGTACGTTATGCATGCGAAAACTGACATTAGACACTATACCTTAACTTTATTCAATTTAAAACCGAAAATGGAATGAAAATTCAAATTTGTTAACGAGACACTTCTACTAATATGTATCTCAGATCGTTATACAGCGTTGTGCTGTGTTCCTCTGCCAGCAGCTGGCTGTTCGCCCAGAAGCTTACTCGCGATTTCCTCCTCTCATCTTCGACAATCGCTAACTGAGTTAACGCCACAGCTATTTTGGGTGCGTCTACATCTACATCTACATCTACATCTACATTTATACTCCGCAAGCCACCCAACGGTGTGTGGCGGAGGGCACTTTATGTGCCACGGTCATTACCTCCCTTTTCTGTTCCAGTCGCGAATGGTTCGCGGGAAGAACGACTGTCTGAAAGCCTCCGTACGTGCTCGAATCTTTCTAATTTTACATTCGTGATCTCCTCGGGAGGTATAAGTAGGGGGAAGCAATATATTCGATACCTCATCCAGAAACGCACCCTCTCGAAACCTGGCAAGCAAGCTACACCGCGATGCAGAGCGCCTCTCTTGCAGAGTCTGCCACTTGAGTTTGCAAAACATCTCCGTAATGCTATCACGGTTACCAAATAACCCTGTGACGAAACGCGCCGCTCTTCTTTGGATCTTCTCTATCTCCTCCGTCAACCCAATCTGGTACGGATCCCACACTGATGAGCAATACTCAAGTATAGGTCGAACGAGTGTTTTGTAAGCCACCTCCTTTGTTGATAGACTACATTTTCTAAGGACTCTCCCAATGAATCTCAACCTGGCACCCGCCTTACCAACAATTAATTTTATATGATAATTCCACTTCAAATCGTTCCGTACGCATACTCCCAGATATTTTACAGAAGTAACTGCTACCAGTGTTTGTTCCGCTATCATATAATCATACAATAAAGGATCCTTCTTTCTATGTATTCGCAATACATTACATTTGTCTATGTTAAGGGTCAGTTGCCACTCCCTGCACCAAGTGCCTATCCGCTGCAGATCTTCCTGCATTTCGTTACAATTTTCTAATGCTGTAACTTCTCTGTATACTACAGCATCATCCGCGAAAAGCCGCATGGAACTTCCGACACTATCTAGTAGGTCATTTATATATATTGTGAAAAGCAATTGTCCCATAACACTCCCCTGTGGCACGCCAGAGGTTACTTTAACGTCTGTAGACGTCTCCCCATTGATAACAACGTCCTGTGTTCTGTTTGCTAAAAACTCTTCAATCCAGCCACACAGCTGGTCTGATATTCCGTAGGCTCTTACTTTGTTTATCAGGCGACAGAGCGGAACTGTATCGAACGCCTTCCGGAAGTCAAGGAAAATAGCATCTACCTGGGAGCCTGTATCTAATATTTTCTGGGTCTCATGAACAAATAAAGCGAGTTGGGTCTCACACGATCGCTGTTTCCGGAATCCATTTTGATTCCTACAGAGTAGGTTCTGGGTTTCCAAAAACGACATGATACTCGAGCAAAAAACATGTTCTAAAATTCTACAACAGATCGACGTCAGAGATATAGGTCTATAGTTTTGCGCATCTGCTCGACGA
Source organism: Schistocerca serialis cubense (assembly GCF_023864345.2). Classification (NCBI taxonomy): domain Eukaryota; kingdom Metazoa; phylum Arthropoda; class Insecta; order Orthoptera; family Acrididae; genus Schistocerca; species Schistocerca serialis. Next base: position 601,115,444 of record NC_064643.1, read on the forward strand.
CCCTTATTGAAGACTGGGACTACCTGTGCTCTTTTCCAATCATTTGGAACCTTCCGTTCTTCTAGAGACTTGCGGTACACGGCTGTTAGAAGGGGGGCAAGTTCTTTCGCGTACTCTGTGTAGAATCGACTTGATATCCCGTCAGGTCCAGTGGACTTTCCTCTCTTGAGTGATTCCAGTTGCTTTTCTATTCCTTGGACACTTATTTCGATGTCACCCATTTTTTCGTTTGTGCGAGGATTTAGAGAAGGAACTGCAGTGCGGTCTTCCTCTGTGAAACAGCTTTGGAAAAAGGTTTTAAGTATTTCAGCTTTACGCGTGTCATCCTCTGTTTCAATGCCATCATCATCCCGGAGTGTCTGTATATGCTGTTTCGAGCCACTCACTGATTTAACGTAAGACCAGAACTTCCTAGGATTTTCTGTCAAGTCGGTACATAGAATTTTACTCTCGAATTCACTGAACGCTTCACGCATAGCCCTCCTTACGCTAACTTTGACATCGCATCGTTTAGCTTCTGTTTGTCTGAGAGGTTTTGGCTGCGTTTACACTTGGAGTGAAGCTCTCTTTGCTTTCGCAGTAGTTTCCTAACTTTTTTGTTGAACCACGGTGGGTTTTTCCCGTCCCTCACAGTTTTACTCGGCACGTACCTGTCTGAAACGCATTTTACGATTGCCTTGAACTTTTTCCATAAACACTCAATATTGTCAGTGTCGGAACAGAAATTTTCGTAAAGAAATTGTGTGGTTTGTAAGCCTAATATAGCCGAGAAGGGCCGCTGTAGGTCGCTGAGAGAACAAACTACATTAACCAGCTCGTCCTGCGTGCCGACGGGGCTGTCTTTCTTAAGATTGGATGCTCCGACCGTGTCCACGTCTACGTTAGCTGCCTCGTCCGGTGTGTGGACTGCTTAAGAAACCCTAATGCATGACACGACGGGAAGCACCATTTGTCATGCGCTTTGCGCTCTTTTGTAGTATATGGACGCAGGTGTGTGTGTGTGTGTGTGTGTGTGTGTGTGTGTGTGTGTGGTGTGTGTGTGTAATAACGTGTGTGTCAGCTTGCCTATGGACTGCCTGGATCACTTTCAACCAAACTTGGTGCCTGCATAAGCCTATATAGATCACCATCGGGAAAAGGTACTGTGAGATACCCCTGGGAAAGCTATTGATTGGTCAAGGAGAAAGTAAGTAAGCATCATGTAAACACAACTCTGGAAAGTTGAGAAATTCAATTTAAATTTAGTACACAGATGCCTTAAAACCTAGAAAAGTATATCGTGGAGATAAAACACTCTTAGCACCTGCATATGAGTGGGCATTTCGTGGGGAAATGCTGACTTCTGGATCTCCTGGACAACTTCCAGCATGGCTAACCATATGAAAAACTAAGTACTGGTAGGGCACTGCACCTTTTAATTTCCAGTGCAACTCCTGTTCTCAGTCACACACAGTAAAACCATAGGATCTGTACCACGTAATGGATTTGAGATCGCTATGATTCTCCCAGGGACAAGTTCTTATCACCTGCTTTAGAATGGGTTCACTCACGAATTTATTTACAACTGCTCATAAAGGGGAAACCAAAAATATTTTACATAATCAAGTTTTGTGTTGCGTTAGTAAGGCAACGAATACGCAAATGTTTTTACGTTCCAATTTGTATTCGGTACTTTTAAATTTCAAACATGAAAGCTTCCAAAATTGTGCTTACGCAGTAGACAAATTTCGTTCCCATTTTATCTAACATAAAATTGGGGTAAAATCGTAATCGTGCTTTGCAGGGTAAACAGCGTGAAAGACAAGGAGGTTGAAAAGTTACAACAGTAGCCTGACTGTACAGGTATTCACCTACAGTGAATCTAATTTCTCGTGAATTCGTAATACATTGTTAAGTCTATTATACATTGCAGCATTTCGTTCGGTGTATTTAAAATATTAATGCTGAAGGTGAATCTCGAGTGACCAGAAACTAATTCGTCAGGGATATTCTCCGCAAAGCTGAATACTGGTGTTGGTACATAGTTGTCCGCTGGGAGTTTCTGTAGAAACTTGGTAGACTGATTGGCCAGTTATCTGACACGGAACAGGTAGTAAAGTCATACGGTAAGTTAGGTTTTAACGTGCCACTTACGACAAGAGGCCTCTTCAGGTCGTTATGTACGGTAGCTTGTAAAAACCTTTGAAGCCATTCGTTTGCACCGATTCCCAAATGGCTCTTAAGACAACCGTCGTTTAAAAGGTAATAACTTTTATTCTTTGGTTTTAGCATCGCAGTTTGTTCTCTAACAGAGCCTTCCTTCTTTCTGATCTTTCACTGTCATCCAGAGAGCACGTGCAGTTTTCTGCAACGGACGCGAACGGCTTTGTCCCTCCATACTATCCGTACTTTACCTTTTTTGTACACATCCTGTTCGCCTATATGTTTTAAATTTTAAATTTATCTTTTTATCAATTTTTACTACGTTTCCCGTTCGTACATAAGTAATGTACCTTTTATTCATGAAGCAATGTGTAATGTTCAAACGGAAATAATAACTAAGAATAGCTATTCACTTTATCCTCCAGGCTAATTATGTATTGCAACAAAAACATAATATTACATCATTAACTTCGTAACAAAAAATATATTCCGCTTGTAATAATAGTCTGCTTGCAAGGCATTAATCCGTATAATCGACGAAATTATAAATGGCAGTTTTGTTTCTCCGTCGTTAGATTCTGAGATGCATACGTTTCTATATTCCTGATTTCTACAATTCATTTTATCGACCACCAACAGTTTTTCTGATATATACGTAAATTCTAGCTACGTTACCGACTTTTAATAGTCACTTTTGGCATAATTAGTACTCGATCTTTTGTTGTCTTTGTTGTCCTCTTGAGAGATGTCGTGCCCAGTTCTGTCCCACTGCCGGGTTATAACGCCAAAATTCCAAGCGCAGACTGTATTCTGTGTTCGTAGTTTTGTCGGTAATCAATGTCTCCTGTCAGAGCGCCACGCGAAGTCAGGGTCTTTCTAATCATTTCCATCCAATTACAAGCGTAATCAAGAGAACTGTAGAGACTAATTGCTTATATTGACCAATACGAAACAATGTCCTAAATTCACGTGTCCTGTCGCTGCACAACTCGGTATTAAATTGATTGCAGACAGACATCGGGCAAAGCATTACTCACTACGAGTACAAGCAATTAACTGGATGTGCAGTGGCTCAATATTGCAACACCGTCAATTGAACATTATAAAATAGTCATATAGTCAGTAAATCAGATATTCTACATGGTCATGAAATTAATCAGTTTACTGAGTGGACATGAAAGAACATTTACGTATGTGCTTACGTACAGTTGGTACTCAGGATATTGTTCCCTGCAGTTTCCAAAAAAACACGTTATAAAAAGTGAAAAACTCTCTTCTTGAATTTAACCGACAGTAAAAAATTTAATACGACTTAAGCAATGCGCAAATATATGTGGATACAATAATGCAATATTGTACACATGTTAGTATTACAGAATTACACTTCAAGGATAGGTCGATCATTGTAATGCAAGAATTTGGTATTAATAATTATGATTAAGGCATACAACGTTCAAAAGTTTCTATTGCAATGAACATTTGACTCGTTTCACACGGTGGTAGAGTGATAGTTTGGATCACACATGCACACTAGAAATACACTCTAAGAGAAGGGAGAGAGAGAGAGAGAGAGAGCGAGCGAGAGAGAGGGAGAGAGAGACAGAGACAGAGAGACAGAGACAGAGGCAGGAACCAATTCACCACGAAAAAGTTATCCTAATGAGACGGAAAGAGGTAGATGTGATATACAGACAAACAAAATACAGTTTCAGAAAAATTTGGTGATATATTCAAGACATAGGATTTCACAAATTGAGTCAACAAGTCGTTGGTCCACCTCTGACCCTTATGGAAACATTGTCTCGGCACTGATTGCTGGTGTTGGATTGTCCTCTTGAGAGATGTCGTGCCCAGTTCTGTCCCACTGCCGGGTTATAACGCCAAAATTCCAAGTTGGTTGGAGAGCCGTGCCTATAATGTTCCAAATATTCTCAGTTGGGAAGAGATTCAGTAACCTGCCATGGATACCAACATATCGGAGCGCAGAATATCGTCGACTTACCGCTGTGCTGTAAGGGTGCCGCCGATGACATCCAAAAGGGACCAAAATGGCATACCCGACCATCATTTCCAGTTGTTGAGGGGTATGGCAGGTACACCGCTACCTGGGACGTCACCAGAGAATTCTTCGCTGGTCATCAGGGCTCATTTCGAAGCGGGACTCGTCACTGAGGACAATTCTACTCCATTCAAAGTGATTCCAGGACGAGGACTGGTGTGGAGGCGCCCTGGACAGCGGTGTGGTATCAACTTGATTGTCGCCCCGACTATAAACAGCGCTGTGACATTGAGAATAGTTGACAGTCTAGTTGGAGTCCAGGCAGCGAGCACACATAACAGTAAAACTCGCGGCAGCTGAAGAAGACAGCTGGGTCGATTGTATAGCTATTGTGCACAAAATGGAATAAACTACCCAGCAGAACACACGTAGATTCAGTATTTAACAGCTCAACAGATAACGCTGTAGCAGTACATCTCGCACTTCATTCCCATATGGTGCATCTTATTCAATATGTTCCCCAGGTTTATCTTTGTTGTGAGGTGTTGTGTACATAGTTCCACGTAGTCAGCGCGTACATAACTTTCCCACTAGAGCGCGCCCCGCTAAGCACAACAGCACAGGCGCAGCGCTCATCCATCTCCACACTACGAGATGGCGCTGCCATAGAGACGGACCAAATTCTGCTTCCGCCAATCCGCGTATAATATGTAACGCAGCCAATGAGATTGCTGCTAACGTAGAACCTTTTCTCCTCGCGGATCACACTCACGCAGTGATACATGAACACACGAGGTATTATAATGAGTGTACAGACCTCCAATTAGTCAGTCTGCATTAGTCTGTACCTGTCTGTACAAGTTCTACATTTGTCTGTACCAGTCTATAGTCAAGTTTCAGTCTGCGCCTAATAAGATTACCATATTCCTGTACATAGCCATGAAGATAAATGTATAGGCACTTTTGTCAAGTATCCGAGATATATGTGAGAATAAGATTAACGTACCAATACCAAAGGAACTTCAGATTGTCAATTGTAAATAGCATCCAGAACCAAGTTAAGTAATTTTTATGCTTTTTATTATTTTAATAAATGTGTGTGAAAATTAATCAAGTTCTGTTTAAAGTTGGTCACCGTCAATCTGCTACTCTAAGCATGCAAGTGGCATTTGTATTGTCTGACTTAACGGCAGAAGATAAGCACGACACGATAAGACCACGAGACATATTGCTGACACTCACCTACTTCGTTAGAGCGACAAGTCAAATAATCTGATGGTGTGTGTACTGAAGGTCTTACAGTATGCACACCACATGAGGTAAATCCGAAAACTGGTAAATCATTCCAATCTGTTATCAATTGGAAAGCCCTACAAGCTCGCCAGTTAACCCTTTCATGGTTAACATTTACGTAGCATATATCTGGACAATAGGAGGTCAAAAACTGTCATCCTTTAATAATATACTTCAACTACCAAGAATATTTTAAGGTGACCGAATTTGAAAACCGCTGATGTACGGCACGTGTGTCCCACGAACCTAACTAGAACCATATTTTCACATAAAACTGGATTTTAAGAGTTACATTTTAAATTTTAGAACGATTTTATCAGGATGGTAACTCTTGAAAAAGTATAACGTATCAAAAACGAAACACAATTTAATTTCCTAGGAATGGAAAACTTAGAATATCAAACACAGTCTTGAACATAACATTTGAAGATGACTTTGATGACCAATGTCTTCAACATTGTATGTAGTTTTCTGGAGCAATAGTGTCCCACTACATATAAATTATATGCAAACCGTCAAAATTACTGAGGTGCACAGTAACGTTTCACAACAATATCTATGATGTACAAGAAAAACATTTAGTGATTTAATAAGGCTTGTAATGGAGAAGATTATGTGATCTGATTTCTGTGAAGAAGACACACTGTAAACACTCATCGTTCCATTTGATCTCTCACAGTCTTCTGTATATCCGCCCCATGGTACGTAGTATTTTTCTCCAAATCCTGAAAGAATCTTGCTACATACTAGCACCCGATGGGTATGAAACCTAGAGGTTCCAATGCTAAAAACTGCGTATTACTTCAGCATATCCCATCAACGACGAAAATGTTAAATATCTGGAGAGACCTGAGGCTCTAGAATGAGGCAGCTCGCCGGCAGCCCACTTCACCCCCCGAGAGTAGAGAAGGAAAGGTAAAACAATAACAACACAATAGACCCACGTGAATTATAAAACAACTGCCAAGTACAAACTTTTCTAAAAACACTAAACACAATAAGCAAAACAAACATTTATCTATATCTCTATTCAGTTTCACCGGTTCACGTCAGATCATCGAAGTTGAGCGCTGTGGGGTCTGGCCGGCACTTGGATGGGTGACCGTCTGGGCTGCCATGCACTGTTGCCATTGTTTGGGGTGCACTCAGCCTCGTGATGCCAATTGAGGAGCTACTCAACCGAATAGTAGCGGCTCTGGTCATATGAAACCATCATAACGACTGGGAGAGTGGTGTGCTGACCACACACCCCTCCTGATCTGAGGATGACATGGCGGTCGGATGGTCGCGATAGGCCACTTGTGGCCTGACGACAGAGTGCTAAACAGTTTCAACATAAGTTTAATTCATTTCGAAGAAGGTGGGCTAGGCAATTTTTTATTAAATTTGTTTTGGTACTTCATTCTGATACACAGCTTCTTAGATTCACACAAAAGTGTGTTGGGACTTGCCTACTGTATATACATTCATGCAGAGTTGAAACTCTCTACTAGTGTACAGTATACGATTCGTTCTGATGACAGGCGATGCGCCGTGACGTCGATTCCACGAGACAACGAAAGTATTGGGACGCCATCCAAGACCATTCGCCCACTGATAGCAGCTCAGGCGGCTGGCGCAGGCCAGGGACTGATGTCACATACACAGCTCTGTCAGAGGCTTACCAGATTTTCTTAATATGACTGTTCTATCCTGTGAGAATTTCTTCACATGCATAACTGTTGCTATCCACATCTACACACATCAAAAAAGTTTTGCATCACCCCGGTTCCCAGAACTCCTGAAGATAGACGTTGAAGATATTGTATCACAGACACAGTCCCTTTGACTGTTCAGAGATGTCACTAAACCCACCCAGAGATGTAAACAACCATTCATGAGCAGTCATTCCACCAGAGAGGAGGTACACAGCTCGTGTTGTGTGTAATTCAACCATGCCTAGACGGTCAACTCCGCGGTTAGATCGCGTCCGCATTGTCACTTTGTGCCGGGAAGGGCTCTGAACAATGGAAGTGTCCAGGCGTCTCGGAGTGAACCAAAACGATACTTTTCGGACATGGAGGAGATACAGAAAGACAAGAACTGTCGATAACATGTCTCGCTCAGGCCGCCCAAGGGCTACTACTGCAGTGGATGACCGCTACCTACCGATTATGGCTCGGAGGAACCCTGGCAGCAACGTCACCTTGTTGAATAATGCTTTTCGTGCAGCCACAGGACGTCGTGTTACGACTCAAACTCAATAGGCTGCATGATGCGCTACTTCACTCCCGACGTATATGGCGAGGTCCATCTTTCCAAACACGACACCATGCTGCTCGGTACCAACAACATTCCGAATGGACCGTTCAGGATTGGCATTACATTCTCTGCACCGATTAGTGTATCATATGCCTTCAACTAGACAATCGCCGGGGACGTGTCTGGAGGCAACTTGGTCAGGCTGATGCCCTTAGACACACTGTCCAGCGAATGCAGCAAGGTGGAGGTTCGCTGCTATTTTGGGGTGGCATTATGTGGGGCCGACGTTCGCCGCTGGTGATCATGGAAGGCGCCATAATGGCTGTACAATACGTGAATGCCATCCTCCGACCGATAGTGCAACTACATCGGCAGCGTATTGGCGAGGCATTCGCGACCCCATCTTGTGAAGAACTTCCTTCAGGATAACGACATCGCTCGACTGGAGTAGCCAGCATGTTCTCTAGACATGAACCGTGTCGATCACGTCTGGGATTGATTGAAGAGGGCTGTTTATGGACGACGTGTCCCCCAACCACTCTGAGGGATCTACGCCGAAATGCCGTTGACAAGTGAGACAATCTGGACCAACAGTGCCTTGATGAACTTCTGGATAGTATGCCACGACGAATACAGACATGCATCAATGCAAGAGGACGTGCTACTGGGTATTAGAGCTACCGGCATGTACAGCAATCTACACCAAAACCTCTGAAGGTTACGCTGTATGGTGGTACATGTAATGTGTGGTTTTCATGAGCAATAAAAAGGGCGGAGATGATGTTTATGTTGATTTCTATTCCTGTTTTCTGTACAGGCTCCGGAACCCTCGGACCGCAAGAGATGCAAAACTTTTTTTATGTGTGTATTTTAAGCTAACTACTACAATCAAGCCTTGGTCCTCCTCTATAATCTGTATCAACCCCATCTCTCCCATCATCACCACCACCCACCACCCCACCCAGACAAACACACTTAGCCATTTAACAATTCCATTCCCTTCTTGTCTGTTCTGTTATCGTCCATGTTTCACTTTGGTGCGAAGCTACATTCCACACATATACTAGCTAACATTAACTTCATTCTGTGATAACGCAACACTCTTTTACATAAAGACTTTTTTTTGCAGTTGCCTGTCTGCATTTTATATCCTCTTTAAGGCTGACATCCTCAGTTATTTTGTTCCCCAAACAGCAAAACTCGTTCTCTACTTCCAAGGCCTCACTTCATAATCCAGTTCTCACCGCATTGCGTTATTTAATTCTGCTTCACTAAACTTCTCTTGTTTTACTGCTGTTGGTTGGTCTTCATCTTTTCAGGATACTGTATATTCTGCTCGACGGATTTTTCAACTACTCTGCCGTCCATAACACAATTGCAATGTCAGCTGTGTCACACAGCATTACATCGCTCAAAAGAAATACAGCCGACAAATGCGTTTATCACGAGTAAAGATAGATTCGCGCTGTACGTCAACGTCACTTTACGGCAACGTCCAATCAAACAGTGTTTGCACACAGACCTCAATGTCACCATCTCATCGTGCAACAATGTTTTTTTTTTTTTTTTTTTTTTGCAGTCGTCTGACTAGTTTGATGCGGCCCGCCACGAATTCCTCTCATGTGCCAGCCTCTTCATCTCAGAGAAGCACTTGCAACCTACGCCCTCAATTATTTGCTGCAACCTCTGTCTTCCTCTACAGTTTTTGCCCTCTACAGCTGCCTCTAGCACCATGCAAGTCATTCCCTCATGTCTTAACAGATGTAATATCATCCCGTCCCTTCTTCTTAGCAGTGTTTTCCGCACATCCCTTTCCGCTCTGATCCTGCGTAGAACCTCCTCTTCATTACCTTTTAAGTCCACCTGGTTTTCAACATTCGTCTGTAGCACACATCTCAAATACTTCGATTCTCTTCTGTTCCGATTTTCCCACAGTCCATGTTGCACAACCATACAATGCTGTACTCCAGACGTCATTCTCAGAAATTTCTTCCTCAAATTAAGGCCAATATTTGACATTAGTAGACTTCTCTTGGGTAGGAATGCCTTTTTTGCCATAGCTAGTCTGCTCTCAATGTCCTCCTTGCTCCATCCGTCATTGGTTATTTTACTGCCTAGGTAGCACAATTCCTTAATAACTTCGTGACCATCAATCCTGATGTTAAGTTTCTCGATGTTCTCATTTCTAGACTATCTCATTACCTTCGTCTTTCTTCGATTTATTCTCAATCCTTACTCTGTACTCATTAGACTGTTCATTCCGTTCAGCAGATCATGTAATTCTTCTTCACTTTCACTCAGGATACCATTGTCATCAGCGAATCGTATCATTGATATCCTTTCACCTTGAATTTTAATTCCACTTCTTAACCTTTCTTTCATTTCCATCAGTGCTTCCTCGATGTACAGATGGAACAGTAAGGGCGAAAGGCAACATCCATGTCTTACACCCTTTTTAATTCAAACACTTCGATTTTGGTCGTCCACTCTTGTTATTCCCTATTTGCTGTTGTACATATTGTATATGACCCGTCTCTCCCTATAACTAACCCCTACTTTTTCAGAATTTTGTACATATTGTATATGGCCCATCTCACTCTATAGCTAACACCTACTTTTTTCAGATTTTCGAACATCTTGCACAATTTTAGATTGTCGAACGATTTTTCCACATTGACATATCCTATGAACGTGTCTTGATTTTTCTTTCGTCTTGCTTCCATTATTAATCGCAACATCAGAATTGCCTCTCTTGTCTCTTTACTTTTCCTAAAGCCAAACTGATCGTCATCTAGAGCATCCTCAATTTTTATTTCTTTTCATCTGTATACTATTCTTGTAAGCAACTTGGAAGCGTGCGCTGTTAAGCTGATTGTGCGATAATTCTCTCACTTGTCAGCTCTTGCCGTCTTCGGAATTGTGCGGATGGTGCTTTTCCGAAAGTCAGATCGTATGTCGCCAGACTCATACATTCTGCACACCAACGTGAATATTTGTTTTGTTGCCAATTCCCCAATGATTTTAGAAATTCTGATGGAATGTTATCCATCCCTTCTGCCTTATTTGGTCTCAAGTCCTCCAAAGCTCTTTTAAATTCTGATTCTAATACTGGATCATCTATCTCTTCTAAATCGACCCCTGTTCCTTCTTCTATCACATCAGACAAATCTTCCCCCTCATAGAGGCTTTCAGTGTATTCTTTCCACCTATCCGAACTCTCCTCTGCATTTAACAGTGGAATTCCCGTTGCACTCTTAATGTTACCATCCTTGTTTTACTGTCATCGAAGGTTGTTTTGACTTTCCTGTATGCTTAGTCTCTCCTTCCGACAATCACTTCTTTTTCGATGTCTTCACATTTTTCCTGCAGCCATTTCGTCTTAGCATCCCTGGACTTCCTATTGATTTCATTCCTCAGTGACTTGTAACATGAGTTTCCCGGAACATTTTTGTACTTCCTCCTTTCATCGATCAACTGAAGTATTTATTCTGTTACCCTTGGTTTCTTCGCAGTTACCTTCTTTGTACCTATGTCTTCCTTCGCAAATTCTGTGATGGCCCTTTTTAGAGATGTCCATTCCGCTTCAACTGTACTGCCTACTGAGCTATTCCTTATTGCTCTATCTATAGCCTTAGAGAACTTCAAGCGTATCTCGTCATTCCTTAGTATTTCCGTATCCCACTTCTTTGCGAATTGACTCATCCTGACTAAAGTCTTTAAAGTTCAGCCTACTCTTCATCATTACTATATTGTGATCTGAGTCTATATCTGCTCCTGGATATTCCATAGAATCCAGTATCTAATTTCGGAATCTCTGTCTGACCATGATGTAATCTAATTGAAATCTTCCCGTATCTCCCGGCCTTTTCCAAGTATACCTCCTCCTCTTGTGATTCTTGAACAGGGTATTCGCCATTACCAGCTGAAACTTGTTACAGAACTCAATTAGTATCTCTCCTCTCTCATTCCTTTTCTCAGCCCATGTTCTCCTGTAACCTTTTCTTCCTCTCCTTCCCCTAAAACTGCATTACAGCCCCCATGACTATTAAATTTTCATCCCCCTTTACATACTGTGTTACCCTTTCAATATCCTCATACACTTTCTCTATCTCTTCATCATCAGCTTGCGACGTCGGAATGTATACTTGAACTATCGTTGTCGGTTTTGGTTTGCTGTCGATTTTGATAAGAACAACCCTGTCACTGAACTGTTCACAGAAACACACCCTCTGCCCTACCTTCCTATTCACGACGATCCTACTCCCATTATACCATTTTCTGCTGCTGTTGATATTACCCGATACTCATCTGACCAGAAATCCTTGTCTTCTTTCGACTTCACTTCATTGACCCCTATTATACCTATGTAGATTGAGCCTTTGCATTTCTCTTTTCAGATTTTCTAGTTTCCCTACCACGTTCAAGCTTCTGACATTCCACGCCCCGACTCGTAGAACGTTATCCTTTCGTTGATTATTCAATCTTTTTCTCATGGTAACCTCCCCCTTGGCAGTCCCCTCCCGGAGATCTGAATGGGGAACTATTCCGGAATCTTTTGCCAATGGGGAGATCATCATGACACTTCTTCAGTTACAGGCCACATGTCCAGTGGAAACACGTTACGTATCTTTAATGCAGTCCTTTTCATTGAATTCTGCTTTCTCATGCAGTTGATCATTGCAGATACTTCCACCTTTAGAGGCAGTTTCCCACCACTAGGACAAGAGAGTGCCCTGAACCTCTGTTCGCTCCTCCACCCACTTCTTGTGCCGGAAGTCTTCGGCCGCCAGTGCTGATTATTAATCAAAATTTAAGCAGCGGGGGGATTCGAACCCGGGACTGAAGTCGTTTTGATTATGAATCAAAGATGCTACCCCCACCCTTTTTTGTCTCATTTTGTTATATATTATTCGTGGAATTTGTTCAGGGCGTACGTCCGATGACACTCGTTTAGGTTCTTCGTTGATCCGTTCACTCAGTTTTTTTATTACAGAGAGTAGCTAACCCTCAGACCGAACACGCTGAGCTACCGTGTCGGCACCCCTAGACCACGGGCGCTCTCTAGCAAACGATAGCTTTGATTTTTAAGTGCCACCCGTCTTACAAAAGGTCTGAATGTAGACTGCGTTCTAATGAACTCACACTGGTAGTTGCTGTATTCATTACTGACCAAAGCATTACCCATAATGGACGTTCCTAACAAAGGTAATGTGAAAATTCACACACTTTGTGAAGCAGAAATTTTAAGGAAAGAGAATATTTATTTCCTAGGAAAAGTATATACATATACACAGAACAACAGCGTTTAGAAGGCAAAACACTTCGCCCTTTTGTTTCATCCCCTTTTTAAAAATATTTTTTGTTGTCGGGAGAGGTAAAGTACTTTTCTCCCTCAACATTGGTGATTGCGTCATCACGAAAGAAATTTTCGTAAATAATTTTTGTTTTAGGGCTGAGGCCCGGTGGCTTCAGGACCACACAAACATCCTCAAAGCTGTGCAGAGTTCCTCAAAACGTTCTATACAACGTAATATTGTCAGAGTTATTCTGACAAAACAGGTCGCCTGCGGATGGTGTAGGAGGACAACAATGTGCACATGATCGGATAGCCCGTTCATGTTGCTCACCGATAGGTGACCATACCTGACATGTCACGTGATCTAGGCCTATTTCTTCCTAGAATGAGAATTTCACTCTGCAGCGGAGGTTGCGCTGGTATGAAACTTTGTGACAGATTAAAACTGTGTGCCCGACCGAGACTCGAACTCGGGACCATTGCCTTTCGCGGGCACGTGCTCTACCATCTGAGCTACCCAAGCGAGGCTCATAACCCGCCCCCACAGCTTCAGCCTGCCGCTACCTCGTCTCTTAACTTCCAAACGTCGCAGAAGAACTTCTATGAAGAAGGAGACGAGGTAGTGGCAGAGCTGAAACTGTGGGGGCGGGTTGTGAGCCGTGCTTGGTTAGCTCAGATGGTAGAGCCCGTTCCCGCGAAAGGCAATGGTCCCGAGTTCGAGTCTCGGTCCGGAAGACAGTTTTAATCTGCCAGGAAGTTTTATTTCTTCGTATGCTGACATCCTCTAGACGAGGACACATTTATTCCATTTTACATATAGCTTGTTGAGGTAGATTTTACCCATCAAAACTAAAAATTTGCCTTTGAGTGGTCTAGAGTGGGACAACACAACAACAAAAGGCAATTAATCACTGTATTGCAAATTAATGAGTTTTCGCGAGGCAGCGTTCTCTGAATTCTATGCGAACATGTTGTGTCCCACAAGTCACATCAGAGAGTTTTTGTTTTCGTTCTCCGTCAGGAACTAGGATACTTCGGAAGTAAAGTGCTAGCCTCGAGTGGAGGTACTAGCTCTTACCAGGAGCACTTAGCTGGAACACAGTTACCGTCTCTTATAAGGTGTAATCCCACTCTTCTGTTGCACTTCCGTTAATTTTATTTCACTCCTTGTTCTAGACCTCGTTTTCTCTGCAGCCAGCGGGAAAGAACCTCGGTAGCAACTTCGTTTCTGATCTTTCCAACCCCTACGATATTTCCCCCAATTTGTTTTCTGCAACTCTCACATCAATAACTAATTTTTCGAGCTGACAATATTTCAGCGACGAAGATTCCACTGATTGCAAGAATAATGCAGATGCTATTGCAGCCGCAGTAGTCGTGTCTCTGATCAGCAAAAACGATTTTCTATCAACATTTGGCCTGAAATCGTAAGATATCATCTAACAGGAATTTATTTCCTTCCGCTTCCTGTGTCGTACACGCTACCCAGTTACATTCATCACAAACGTACTGCCACAGTTCGTCTTAGACTGTAAGTTTATCTCAGACTGTAACCACTGTTATCAGAGAGAGGGTGAGACTTTAGCTCGAGATGAATCATCCCACTTCCATATTAATACATGAACAACAGGTATTCCCATCGTTGGAGTGCAAGAGCACGTCGTGTTCTATGGCAGACCGATCGATGGGTCACACTCTTTTGGATTTTTTGCTGTGGACTTATCTGACGTCTTCTTCAAATTCCTTCCAGTTAGCGACGGTCGTTGCTTTGAGCTAGTGAAATGGGCTCTGTCTGTTGTGGATCCACAGAGCACTCAGGCCATCCACCTCATATGCTTATATTTTCGAGGAGCTTAAAAAACTAATGCAACATATTTTTTCTGGGGGAATTTCGGATGGGAAAAAATTTGGAATTTGTTGTGTAACATCGTGGAATATTCCTGTTTGAGCCCTTATAATTTTATGAAGTTCCCATAGGTGGCGACGCTATATGTAGCCTTCAAAGTGGCGTCTGTAATGGAGGTGCAACCCTTGAGGAGAGCCGTCATTGACCTTCTTTATGTGGAAAACCAGAGCAACGCAGATATCCGTAAGTACTTACAGAATGTCCACGGAGACCTGGCAGTGAACAACGGCATGACCCGTCGTTGGGCGAAGCGTCTGTCATCATCGCAACAAGATCGCGCAAACCTGTCCGATCTCCTGCGTGCCGGACACCCTCTTTCGAGGTGATCGACGGATCAGAATCAAAAACCTCGCTTCACAACTGGACGGGCATCTCTGTTGATAGTTCTAACACATTCGTCCATCAGGTGCCGTACTGAAAGGTGTGTGTACGCTGGCCTCCTCGCAGCCTGACAGAAGATCATAAAGAGCAACGATGGACCAGCTCTTCGGAATTTCTTGCACGTTACGAGGCTGATCACGACTACTTTTGTCCAGCATCGTCACAGGCGATGAAACATGGCTTCATTATTTCGAACCGGAAACAAAACAGAGCCGCCGCACCACGTCCCCTCCAAATAAAAAGTTCAAAGCAGCGCCCTCTGCCGCTAAAGTCTTGGCAACAATCTCCTAGGGCTCTGAAGGGGTTATTTTGTTTGTTCTTCCATCACGTTATAACGATCAACTCGGAAGTGTTCTGTGCTACCCTCAGGAAACAAAAGAAACAACTTCAGCGTGTTTGTCGTCACAAAAATTAGAATGAAATCCTCCTTCTCCCTAGCAACGTAAGACCTCACACAAATCGGCGCAGTCGAAATGTAAAACTTCATTGGACTCTTCTTCCTCATCCTCCCTCATCCACCCGACAGTGCGGAACTCGGACCTTCCAACTTCCATCCGTTTGGCCCAATGATGGATGCACTCCGCGGGAAGCAGTACATCTACATCTACATGGACAGTCTGCATATCACATTTGAGTGCCTGGCAGAGGGTTCATCGAACCACCTTCCCAAATGTCTGTTATTCCAATCTCGTATAGCGCGAGGAAAGAATGAACACCTATATCTTTCCCTAAGAGCTCTGATTTCCCTTATTTTATCGTGGTGAACATTCCTACCTATGTAGGTCGGTGTCAACAAAATGTTTTCGCATTTCGAGGAGAAACTTGGTGATTTGAATTTCGAGAGAAGATTCTGTCGCAACGAAAAACGCCTTTCTTTTAACAATTTCCAGCCCAAATCGTTTATCATTTCTGCGACACTCTCTCCCATATTCCGCGATAATACAAAACGTGCTGCATTTCTTTGAACTTTTTCGATGTACTCCTTCAGTCCTATCTGGTAAGGATCCCACACCGCGCAGCAGTATTCTAAAAGAGGACGGACAAGTGTAGTGTAGGAAGCCTCCTTAGTAGGTCTGTTACATTTTCTAAGTGTCCTGCCAATAAAACGCAGTCTTTGGTTAGCGTTCAAAAAATGGTTCAAATGACTCTCAGCACTTTGGGACTTAACTTCTGAGGTCATCAGTCCCCTAGAACTTAGAACTACTTAAACCTAACTTACCTAAGGACATCACACACATCCATGCCCGAGGCAGGATTCGAACCTGCGGCCGTAGCGGTCGCGCGGTTCCAGACTGTAGCGCCTAGAACCGCTCGGCCATTTCGCCCGGCGGTTAGCCTTCCCCACAACATTTTCTATGTGTTGCTTCCAATTTAAGTTGTTCGTTATTTTAATACCTAGCCATTTAGTTGAATTAACCGCTTTATGATTCGACTGATTTATCGTGTAACCGAAGTTTAACGAGTCCCTTTTAACACACAACTTCCACTTTTCGCACCAGTCAGGTTTCTTTTCTAAATCGTTTTACAGTTTGTTTTGATCTTCTGATGACTTTATTAGTCGATAAACGACAGCGTCATCTACAAACAACCGATGAAGGCTGCTCAGATTGTCTCCCAAATCGTTTATATAGATAAGGAACAGCAAAGGGCCTATAACACTATCTTGAGGAACGCCAGAAATCACTTGTGTTTTACTCGATGACTTTCCGTCGATTACTACGAGCTGTGACCTCTCTGACAGGAAGTCACAAATCCAGTCACATAACTGAGACGATATTCCATAAGCACGCAATTTCACTACGAGCCGCTTGTCTGGTACAGTGTTAAAAGCCTTCCGGAAATCCAGAAATACGGAATCGATCTGAAATCCCCTGTCAACAGCACTCAACACTTCATGTGAATAAAGAGCTAGTTGTGTTCCATAGGAACGATGTTTTCTAAACCCATGTTGACTGTGTGTCAATAGACCATTTTCTTCGAGGTAATTCATAATGTTCGAACACAATCTACATCTACATCTACATTTATACCTCGCAAGCCACCCAACGGTGTGTGGCGGAGGGCACTTTACGTGCCACTGTCATTACCTCCCTTTCCTGTTCCAGTCGCGTATGGTTCGCGTGAAGAATGACTGTCTGAAAGCCTCCGTGCGCGCTCTAATCTCTCTAATTTTACATTCGTGATCTCCTCGGGAGGTGTAAGTAGGGGGAAGCAATGTATTCGATACCTCATCCAGAAACGCACCCTCTCGAAACCTGGCGAGCAAGCTACACCGCGATGCGGAGCGCCTCTCTTGCAGAGTCTGCCACTTGAGTTTATTAAACATCTCCGTAACGCTATCACGGTTACCAAATAACCCTGTGACGAAACGCGCCGCTCTTCTTTGGATCTTCTCTATCTCCTCCGTCAGACCGATCTGGTACGGATCCCACACTGATGAGCAATACTCAAGTATAGGTCGAACGAGTGTTTTGTAAGCCACCTCCTTTGTTGACGGACTACATTTTCTAAGCACTCTCCCAATGAATCTCAACCTGGTACCCGCCTTACCAACAATTAATTTTATATGATAATTCCACTTCAAATCGTTCCGTACGCATACTCCCAGATATTTTACAGAAGTAACTGCTACCAGTGTTTGTTCCGCTATCATATAATCATACAATAAAGGATCCTTCTTTCTATGTATTCGCAATACATTACATTTGTCTATGTTAAGGGTCAGTTGCCACTCCCTGCACCAAGTGCCTATCCGCTGCAGATCTTCCTGCATTTCGCTACAATTTTCTAATGCTGCGACTTCTCTGTATACTACAGCATCATCCGCGAAAAGCCGCATGGAACTTCCGACACTATCTACTAGGTCATTTATATATATTGTGAAAAGCAATGGTCCCATAACACTCCCCTGTGGCACGCCAGAGGTTACTTTAACGTCTGTAGACGTCTCTCCATTGATAACAACATGCTGTGTTCTGTTTGCTAAAAACTCTTCAATCAAGCCACACAGCTGGTCTGATATTCCGTAGGCTCTTACTTTGTTTATCAGGCGACAGTGTGGAACTGTATCGAACGCCTTCCGGAAGTCAAGAAAAATAGCATCTACCTGGGAGCCTGTATCTAATATTTTCTGGGTCTCATGAACAAATAAAGCGAGTTGGGTCTCACACGATCGCTGTTTCCGGAATCCATGTTGATTCCTACATAGTAGATTTTGGGTTTCCAAAAACGACATGATACTCGAGCAAAAAACATGTTCTAAAATTCTACAACAGATCGACGTTAGAGATTTAGGTCTATAGTATTGCGCATCTGCTCGACGACCCTTCTTGAAGGGTTCTAAAATCCTGCTACATATCGACGTTAACGATATGGGTCTGTAATTTAATGGATTACTCATACTAACTTTCTTGAATACTAGTGTGACCTGTGCAACTTTCCAGTCTTTGGATACGGATTTTTCGTCGAGCGAACGGTTGTATATGATTGTTAAGTATGGAGATAATTCATCAGCATGTTCCGAAAGGAACCTAATTGGTATACAGTGTGGACCAGAAGACGTGCTTTTATTAAGTGATTTGAGTTCCTTCACTACTCCGAGTTGACAGCTGTTCTCGATTCGAATTCTGGAAGTGGATGATGGGTATAGTATTGACGCAGCATTGGCTCTGACCTCGACCGGTCGAGTGGTAAGTTGCGTAGCATACTGGCACTATCAGTGAGGTAGCGCATGAATGTCGCATTGAGCGGAGAACATGTTCAAAAATAGCATCTTGCAGCCAGATGAGTGTGAAATAATGTGGTGTTGGAATCCTGAAGAAAACCAACCTGTTTTGAGAAAAAAAGGTCGTCGCTCGTATACAGGGTGTTAGAAAAAGGTACGGCCAAACTTTCAGGAAACATTCCTCACACACAAATGAAGGAAAGATGTTATGTGGACATGTGTCCGGAAACGCTTAATTTCCATGTTAGAGCTCATTTTAGTTTCGTCAGTATGTGCTGTACTTCCTCGATTCACCGCCTGTTGGCCCAATTGAAGGAAGGTAATGTTGACTTCGGTGCTTGTGTTGACATGCGACTCATTGCTCTACAGTACTAGCATCAAGCACATCAGTACGTAGCATCAACAGGTTAGTGTTCATCACGAACGTGGTTTTGGAGTCAGTGCAATGTTTACAAATGCGTAGTTGGCAGATGCCCATTTGATGTATGGATTAGCACGGGGCAATAGCCGTGGCGCTGTACGTTTGTATCGAGACAGATTTCCAGAACGAAGGTGTCCCGACAGGAAGACGTTCGAAGCAATTGATCGGCGTCTTAGGGAGCACGGAACATTCCAGCCTATGACTCGCGACTGGGGAAGACCTACAACGACGTGGACACCTGCAATGGACGAGGCAATTCTTCTTGCAGTTGACGATAACCCTAATGTCAGCGTCAGAGAAGTTGCTGCTGTACAAGGTAACGTTGACCACGTCACTGTATGGAGAGTGCTACGGGAGAATCAGTTGTTTCCGTACCGTGTACAGCGTGTGCAGGCACTATCAGCAGCTGATTGGCCTCCACGGGTACACTTCTGCAAATGGTTCATCCAACAATGTGTCAATCCTTATTTCAGTGCAAATGTTCTCTTTACGGATGAGGCGTCATTCCAACGTGATAAAATTGTAAATTTTCACAATCATCATGTGTGGGCTGACGAGAATCCGCACGCAGTTGTGCAATCACGTCATCAACACAGATTTTCTGTGAACGTTTGGGCAGGCATTGTTGGTGATGTCTTCATTGGGCCCCATGTTCTTCCACCTACGCTCAATGGAGCACGTTATCATGATTTCGTACCTGATACTCTACCTGTGCTGCTAGAACATGTGAGTTTACAAGTACGACACAACACGTGGTTCATGAACGATGGAGCTCCTGCACATTTCAGTCGAAGTGTTCGTACGCTTCTCAACAACAGATTCGGTGACCGATGGATTGGTAGAGGCGGACCAATTCCATGGCCTCCACGCTCTCCTGACCTCAACCCTCTCGACTTTCATTTATGGGGGCATTTGAAAGCTCTTTTCTACGCAATCCCGGTACCAAATGTAGAGACTCTTCGTGCTCGTATTGCGGACGGCTGTGATACAATACGCCATTCCCCAGGGCTGCATCAGCGCATCAAGGATTCCATGCGACGGAGGGTGGATGCATGTATCCTCGCTAACGGATGACATTTTGAACATTTCCTATAACAAAGTGTTTGAAGTCACGCTGGTACTTTCTGTTGCTGTGTGTTTCCATTCCATGATTAATGTGATTTGAAGAGAAGTAATAAAATGAGCTCTAACATGGAAAGTAAGCGTTTCCGGACGCATGTCCACATGACATATTTTCTTTCTTTGTGTGTGAGGAATGTTTCCTGAAAGTTTGGCCGTACCTTTTTGTAACTCCCTGTATAAATAAATTGCGTGTGTGTATGTGTGTGTATGTGTGTGTGTGTGTGTGTGTGAGAGAGAGAGAGAGAGAGAGAGAGAGAGAGAGAGAGAGAGAGAGAGACAGACAGACAGACAGACAGACATATACACAGACATACAGAGACTGAGATAGACATAGAGAAAGAGAGAGAGAAGCAGAGAGATATAGACTGCGTAAAAATTAAAAGAAATGTGTGGAAGAACAGCATAGCAGGGACCATTTCACTAGGTGAAATTGCGACCTTCGCTAATTGGGAGGAGACACACCGATGGGCTGTTACATAGTAGGACTTCCTCTTTCATTCTAGCGGTGGAGGTACCTGTTGTTCAGGCGCTCGCGGACATTAAAAAGTAAGCTAATTATAATATTCCACGAAGTTTCATAACAGTGCACACTCCGATGATTCAATCTACGAACCGCAGAACTGTACGCTCATGACATCCTCGTACTTGTTCCTCCTTTCATAACATTTGAATGTTTCAGTCAGCTCATATAGCTCCAACGTCTTAATGTATACGTCCCACATTACACTGTTATTTGGCTGCCAATTACTCATACATATTTCTACAGTAGTTGTGACGGTGCTTTGTTTTCTTAAATGCTATGGTCAGTGTTACTCATACATTTCATTAACACTGGGTAAGCTGGACAACACTTTTGCCTGCAACCACTATTCGAAATTAGTGGCATTCATTTGCACATAACATTCTACACTGTGATTTGCGGCTCTAAAACTCAGTTGTGCGTCTTTCCAAACCCCTTCCTGGAGTCTCCACGAGCTATTACAATTTTGCATGATGGGCTGCTATTTTAGCGACCCACATAATATTTTCATTCTGCCAGCGTTTATTTGACGTAAGAACATCGTCGAGCCAGGGTTCCTCTACATAAACAACGTTTCCATTAATTAAAAGAAATGTTCTGATGTTTCTGAAGCATTCGGATACTCAATCAAATTATTCCTGTGCTAACGCAAATGTTCCTCTAGCACCTTATAACATGCAATACTCTCCTTAATGCGTCGGTGGACCATGGATATTCTTTTTCTTGACAGCTGTGAGAAGCCTTGGCGCAATAAGAGCTCATCTCTTCGAAGAAAAATTGCCTTATATCACGTACGGCACTCCTTTCGAAATTACCTCAGTGAAACTGGTACAAAGCGATTGACAGCATGAGAACATGAAACCGGTACGAAACTAACCTAAGAACAGAGAAACGCCAATACTAGGAGGGTGCTGCCTGAGAGCTGTGGGAGAGACATCGTGCTTCTGATTGGCCGCACCGAGGCGACTTCCATGGTCAGTGGTGGAGCGAGAGTCCCGGCCCCCAGTACCGTGTGCTGGAGCATGATAACCCCACAGCAGCCATGCAGACTGTCGGATCAAAAGCATCGCGGCACCTCTACCGACCTTACCACTACATTGAAAATGCTACCAAAGAGATATGCAGGGTTTACGTGCCGTCTGTGGACAGCCGCCGCGGCCCGCATTCCTCACAAAATCTCACAACAGCATGGCCGCCTCGCGTACTGCGTGCTCTCCATCACCTGTCTGAGAAGACGAATGGCTCTTTACGACTCACATATGATCCATTCAGCAGCCAAGTACCGCCATAAGGAAAAACAAGCACACTGACTGTCGCAAAAAGAGTTCTGCGAATAACATGATAAATGTAGAATCACCGTCATTTCCTCTCGATTCACGCCATCATCACCAGAAATAGTACTCTCGCGAAGATCTATACGTTTATCTGTATGTTTTTGGGCAACGACAAAATTGAAGTCTCCCCCTCCATGTTATGTCCGCTCTCTGAGCACGTCAAACGGTGGAGATGCCGGCAATGGCCACGTTTAATTAGTATCACCCGCAAGCGGAGGGCGAGGCGAGAGCGACCAAAGAGTACTGCTGCAGCGCTGTGTTAAACACACTCTAATACTGTTTATTACATACCTCTCTCGTTCTTGGATAACGATGCAAAGGAGGCAGTAAACGCTTATTTCCAAGGTGTTTATTTCATTGGATGTATGCTTTATGCCACGTTGCATCACTTCCGCAGGAAGGCATTTGTAGGACTGTGCATTGTGTACTTCCAGTACCACGGCGAGTGTGTAATCAGAGGAGCTCCCACCCCAATAATATTCCTTACTTGCAAGCCGTCAGATCGTTCGTTCACTGATTGTTGACTGCTTCTTGGTGGCGAACTGCGTCATTCCAGGCGGCGGTGGCCACCTCAGGCTAACACTCAGTGGCAGCGCGCGTGCGCAGGGCAGGATTACAGCATATTTATTTATTTATTTATTGCCAATTTATACACCTGTTAACTGATGTTTTAAAACAGGTTGTACATCTTACAATTTTCGTTTTTCATCTTTTTGCACTTTTTTTTGTTTCATTTACATTTACAAAGAATAATACATTTCAAAATAACAGTAATTTAAAGTTGAATTATAGATAAAATTTTGTTGTTTTTTTAAGAAGAATATAAAAAATGATACGATAGAGGAGAGATTTGTTAGTACCATTACCAATTGTGACTGACGGTGAATACCTCAGAATGGTTTGTGAGATGACAGGCTTTGGGGGGGGGGGGGGCGTATGTGAACGCCGCAGTTTCTGTATCAAAAATCGCGACAAAGTGGCAGTCGAGAATCTGGTGTGTTTACATCTAAGGTGGGTGTGTTTCAGCCGTCTTGACAGCAGCAGAATCGTGCTAGTTTCGGCACCGACCGACAAATGGCGGTACTTTGAAATGAGCACGGTCAGTTTGGCGTCCAGCCACGTGACGGGGAAACTCAACGGCCGGCACGCTTTCTCTGGGCCGCTTTTGGCATAGTGCTAAAGTGAAGGCATGATTTAGAAATTAAAAAAAACGATCCAAAAAATGGTTCAAATGGTTCTGAGCACCATGGGACTCAACTGCTGTGTTCATTAGTCCCCTAGAACTTAGAACTACTTAAACCTAACTAACCTAAGGACATCACACACACCCATGCCCGAGGCAGGATTCGAACCTGCGACCGTAGCAGCAGCGCGGCTCCGGACTGGAGCGCCTAGAACCGCACGGCCACCGCGGCCGGCAAAAACGATCCCAAAGTGGCACAAAGGGGCTTGTAGGCTCATCTTAAAGCACAAAATTAGCCGGTTGTGCTCTTATAAACGCGCCTCTAGTCGCCCTGGTTGTTTTTGAATTGTAATAAACTGAATATTTTAATATCTAAATGAGATTGTAAATTGGACATGTTGGAGACGCTTTGACAAAATTTTACTAACGAGTTGTCAAATGAAAGGTCTGAATGAGTAGTATTAAGATATCTATGTAACTTTTTTACATGTTTTAAAAATTCAAATGAGGAGCCAGATTGCTGGTTTCGTGATTAAAAAGGCAGAATTTTGATAAATAAAAGAGTAGGAACTATAAAGATAGCGGCAGTACGGAAAAGTAGACATAAGGAAATAGGTAATACAATAATAATATCAGTTATTTGTGCATTGGAAGTATTTTAAATAATCAAAAGTTCTATATGAAGAACACATAAATTTTAATAGTATGAGAATAAGACCCCGTACAGAAATTCTAATGATGAATCTAAATTCAGCGGGAAATTTCCGTCTGAATAGAAGTGTTACATGCATCTTTTAGTATCTACATTAAGTGTAAATGTAAATTTTATGTGCAAACAAACTTGATTTGGCATCAGAAGGTTCAAACCGAGGGCTTTTAAGGGCGGCCATTTTCTGTGGTAGGGGGCAGTCATTCAGTTGAGTTGAAAGGGGTCGGCGTGACTGGCAAAAGTCGGTGCACGAATTGGATTTAGAATATTTTCGGACCGCATAGTCGCGTGGAACGTGCGATTTTCGGCAGTTAGATGCTGCTGGACTTTGAAGAATCTCTGTGGCGCGTTTGTGAGACTTGTAGAAAATTTCGCGCACGAGTTGAACTTAGAATATTTTCGGACCGTGAAGTCATGTCGAACTTTAACTCTGAACAACAGCTGTGGGATATAGTGATTTCAGATTGCGGTTGGACTTCGGATTATTTTTGGTTTATTATTATTTTTTCGAGAAGTATTCTCCGCTCGGAAATTTGTTCATCTTGTGGATTTAGGTATTTGAAAAGAAACATGAAGTGAGTAGTTGCTGAATGATTGTGACTAATATTTGAGTGGCGCTGTTGAACTAACTTGGTAAATATCTGAGGTCAAATCAAGAACACCTAACAGTATTTCAGTCAAATCTGTCCTGAACAAGTTAAAATAAACTCCAGTTAGTTAAAACTGTGCTGTGTTCACTAAAAATTATTTCTGCCTGCTAACATTCGTTTTTTTATAAACTTGACATTAATTGAAAATTACTGGGGATAGTGCAGCGGATGTGGTTGGCACCCCTCAGACCTAACGTAGCCAATTTAGTTAATAAGTCCAACCACATATTACGCAACCTCAACGTGATGCATGCTATGTAGGTGCTTGGATGGTAATTGTTTTTTTGTATTTTCGTGCAAAAGCACGTGGGAGCTCCAGCCATCTAATTTTACTAGATAACTGACTTTGAACTAAAATTGTTGTGATTACCCAGTGCAAACAGTGCGTTTCTCCCGATATCGCGATTGTGTGAAACCGTAGCACGTCGCAAATGGTTTTCTCGACCCAGCGAAGCTCGCAAATGGGCTTCTTCGAGCCGTTGACCGCCAGCCCCCCGCTTCCCCCCCCCCCCCCCCACACACACACACACACGCACACAAATGGTTATTAATAGAGAAATTGTACTGCTAATCCTATTTATTAGTAATCCTGTGTATTAACTTTAGGTGCCCATCCGTGTACAGCGTTTGTTGATTTCTTGGCTAGATCGCCAGCACCTTATGCTTATTTACTGTCACATCTCGTCTTCCGCCTCCTGTTCCTCCTCATTGTCACTGTTTTCGCTTTCACTGTAGTTATCGCTGTCCACCCTCTGGAGATTGTTGTTACGTTGGTCATAACCATGTCTGTTACGTCGTGTCCGCATGTACTCTTCATGTGGTGTTTTTGTTCTTCGTCTATTATTGCTGTGTATATATCTATGTTTCTGTGTAGTCTAAGTGTAGTGTATGTCTATTGTTCGCGTGTTGCCCGCAGAAAAACAATGTGTTCTGGAGAACTTTCTTCCCTGCATGTGCACTTAGGTGTCTGTCTCAGACTCATGCGGCTTAAGTACGTGCGATAAGGTCCGTGTGCGGTTTAGAAATTTACCATACCGCGGCTGGGATCGATATGTTTCATTCTCAACCGCTCCCTAATGTCAGGGAGGAAGTTGTGCCCTTACCAGTTACATCCCATTCAAAAAAATGGTTCAAATGGCTCTGAGCACTATGGGACTTAACATCTGTGGTCATCAGTCCCTCATCCCATTCACCTTGCCATGTATACAAACGCCAACTTTTAAGGAGACGTATCGGCACACCAGTTATTGTGTGTATCTTATGTAGCATATGCAGAACAGCAGCGGCTGGTGCGGCCTTGCAGACACAAGGCTGTTGTTAGGCGTCCAGCAAGCAGCGATGTGCACTGGATGGTTGGCCACTCCCACCAGTTGCGCGATGGAGAGTGCGCGGAAGCGCCGAACCCAGGACCCCTTGGGGGCACGCAGAGTGCCGAGTGACGACGCCGCAGAGTAGGTCTTGTCTTGGTGGCACCCGCTTGAGACCCTGAACCGTCTGGTCTAGCAGCGGCTGGCTGATGACGCAGCTAGACGTAGTTGAAGCCGCTTGGCTCACTTGGGACGGATGCTGGCACAGAGAACGACATGGCTTGGGCTATAGTCGAAGAGAATGTGCTTCTATGGGCTGAGCAGAGAGCGTTTATAGCCGCTCCACCCAGTTGTGTAGGTGAACACGACAGTGCTATGTTGTACCATGCCATGTGGATATCCGGCCTACTGCTCTTGCGGTCTGGGGTCTCGCACAACGCTGTGCCACCAAGGCTCTGTGTAGCACCAGGCAGCAGGATTTCGTAGGAAGTTTGCCTTCCCACCTTTCCATGGACTGCACAGGGTGGATGGAGGTTGTTGCTGCAACAATATAGTTATCCTCAACTGTTCAACAGACTTGTTTGGAAATAGGAATGACCAGTCGGTAGGTACCGTCCGTTGCTCCAGTGACCTACAATAAACTATTGCTGGAAACCTAGCAAGTGCTTTCGCATAATCTCTATAGAACCTCACAGGTACCTCATCCAACCTAGTTGTGTTTGCACTGCTGAGCAATGCATTTCAGGATTCATGCTACGGTTTAATAGACGAACGATATAACAGTTTCCAAAGACCGTATTCAGTATTTCAGACTTCTCTCTGTTGCCTTCCCTTTTGGAACCATTACGGTCAGTGAGCGATTGAATTCGAGGGCGTGCTGAAAAGTATTGCCTACCAACTTCTTATTCTGTTTCCAATATCAGTTGAGGTACTACAGCAGAAACCGTGCCCCCACCTGAAATCCACTGGAGATGAAAGCTGCGTGCTGTGATGACTGTAGCGACGTCAGGAATGTGCGACACTGAACTGTTAAGAATTCGAAATAAAGGAAACAATGGCGTTAACATAAACGTGTGTTGCAGAGATCAGAGTGGACGACCGCTTCCTTCAACAGCCTAGACTCATCGCAGTCGGGGTGGTGACGTCATCAGAGAAAATAGGGGCACCCACCGTGTACACAGTGTTCTGCACCGCATCTCTGCAGTGATGGCCTGTGTTCGCTCTCGTTGTACGCAACGCTTGCCTGTGAGCAGTGTCTGCGTTACCCGACGCAGCCATTTAGTGGCAGTGTGTTGCAATAAGCCACCGAGTAATACAGTACGCGTGACACGTGATTCTCTAACCGATACTGAGAACAGAACAAAAAATTCGGAGACATTACTTTTTAGTATTCCCCCGTAGATGGTTTCGATCCACTTAGTTACTTCACGCAAGACCAAAGCTTCTTAGCATTTTTAGTCAGATGATTTGACAAGTATTGTTTTAAAATTCATCAAATTCTTGGCGCATCGCTCCCCCACATTCATTGCGACTTCATTCAGGTTCTGTTTGTCAGGCTTTCTTCTCTTCTTCTTCTTCTTCTTCTTCTTCTTTTCTTTTTCTTCTCCTCCCATGTTGGTAACCACACGATGTTCATCTATTCTATGACAAGCTGCATGAATTACTTGACATGCATCTGGTAATCCTGTCCACTGCTTTATGTAGCCTAACAGTGATATTCTTCTTCTGCCTTTTCGTTTTCTACCCTTCTGTTAGTAACTTAAGCAGTATGTCCGGTGGCCCGTAAAGTATGTCCTGGATATGCAGTTTTTCTTCTCTTAAACGTTGTCTATATATCTCGCTGTTCGTGTATTCGTCACAATATTTCGGTGTTAGCTAATTTTGCGGTAAACCCACATTTCACGGCCCTCGATTTTCTTTGTTGTTCGCATGTTTAGTGTCCATCCTTCAGAATCGTTCAGAAGTACTGACTACATGTAGCATCTTACAAATCGAACTCTAAGGTTTAGGTCTAGGCCTACATTGTTAGCAACACTTCATCTCCATGTCTTATCTCCCTTCTTCTCAGAACCACGTTGCAAGTTACTTAAATTCGTCTATTCTTTGTATTAAGGAGCCACTGAATCGTAGATTTGCGTTTGTAAAAGAGTCGGTCTATCATGTGACTATCACGAAATGGGTCTTTTTGGCGTTGATAGTGATGCCTACATTACCACTGTAATCTCCTACTAAGTTTACAAGTTGTTGAAGATCATCTAAATTATCAGCAATCAACACTGTTATCAGCATAGCTAATATTGTTGATGAAGACCCCATTAAACTTTATGCCTTTTTCTACATCATCAAGTGCTACCTGAAACATGCCCTGAGTACAAATTGCATAACAGAGGTGACAAACGCATCTTTGTCGGTACATTCGCCAAACATTAACCACATCGCTTATTTCATTATCAAACTTAACCTGTGCTGTATAATTCTAATATAAAATCTCTAGATAGAGGATTTCTTTTTGCCTTATATTCATTCTTTTCCGAATTTCCATAAGTTTACCATTTTATACACTATCAAACACTTTTTCATAATCCGTGGGACAAAGACCTACACTTTCATCACAGTAGTTGCCGCTGGAACTTGTAATGGTTCAAATGGCTCTGAGCACTATGAACTTGTAATGCAGCGATTCCTTCTATAGTACCTAAACCTGTCGTAAACCCAAACCATGTGTCACCAACGAATGAATGTCTAACATTTTTGGTATGACCTTTGATAGTAGAATTTAGTAAATATTTTTAAAGATTGGCTCATAAGACTAATGAGTTCAGGATCTTCACATTTCCGCGAATTCTTTTTTTTTTTTTTCTTCTTTGGTAAGGGAATCAAAGTTGATAACAGCCTTTTCACAGGTACGGCAAATTTTCTTAAAACGGACGTCTAGCAATCTGATCATTCATCAAGAACCGTAATGAACTCCAGTAGAATTTCACAGTTTCTGTTCCTTTATTGGTTTCTGAGTTTCGTGTGTATTTCTAAATTTCTACTTTCGTAACTGGAGGTCGTGTTATGATCTGAAAAAATGTTTCTCATGCAGTCTCTCCATATCTGCTTCTCCGCGACATCAAGAACTATTTTACATGAAATGTATTCGACGTTGCGAATATGGACAACCATCAGCTCTATAATGGAATGACGGAAATTAAAATTTATGCTTAAATAGGAGACGAAGCTCTCTTTGCTGGTGCAGCAACGCTACAGTAAAACCGTTTTGCATCACGTGAAACCTTATTCTTCGAATTCTGTCGATGTGTTTCAAGGGATTGAAGAGCACTATTAATTCAGTATTACACAACTAAAGGAATGAGCATTGTAATAAAATAAGACAAATTCGGGTTTTCATGAAAGCACAATGATGGTCACTCTTCCTGCTCTCAGTCCGTGAAGAGAATAAGGAGGAAGTAGACGACGTAGGTGTATCATGCATATTCATCGATGCAGTGGGGTGACATAAGGCCGACTAACCATCCAACTCCTGGCAGAGTCCCTATTAAAACACAAGAGAACAATCAACGTCATTTCCTTTCCCATTTCTCTCACAAATAGAGCGAGGGAGAAACGACTATCTTAATGCCTCCGTATGAGCCGTAATTTCTCATATCTTATCCTCGTGGTCTTTACCTGTAGTGTATGTGGGTGGCAGAAAAATCGTTTGTTAGTCAGCTTCAAATACCGGTTCTCTAAATTTCCTCAATAGCGTTTCTCGAAAAATATGTCGCCTTCCCTTGAGGGATTAACATTTGAGTTCGCAAAGCATCTCTGTAACACTTACGTGTTGTTCGAATCCGCTGCTAACAAACCTATCAGGCTGCCTCTGAATCACTTCTATGTCTTCTTTCAATCAGACTTGGTACGGATTCCAAAAAAATGAGCAGTAGTCAGCAACAGGTCGCACCAGCGTCCTATATGCGGTCTGCTTTACTGGTGAACCACTCTTTCCCAAAATTCTCCCAATAAATCGATGTCGACCATTCGCGTTCCGTTCCATTTCATATCACTTTGCAACGCTACGCCCAAATATTTAAACGACTTCATTGTGTCAAGCAGAACACTAGTAATACAGTATCGGAACACTACAGATTTGTTCTTCCTACTCATCCGCATTAACTTACATTTTTCCACATTTAGAGATAGATGACATTCATCACAGCAACTAGAAATTTTGTTTATGTCGTCTCGTATCTTCACTCAACTTGGACACCTTATCGTACATCACAGCATCAGCAAACAACCGCAGACTGCTGTCCACCCTGTCCGGCAAATCATTCATGTATATATAGGACAACAGTGGTCCAATCACACTTCGCTGGGGCACTCCTGATGACACCCTTGTCTCTGATGAATATTGGCCGTCGAGAACAACATACTGGGTTCTATTACTGACGAAGTCTCCGAGCCACTCACATATCTGTGTACTTATTCGCTATGTTTATACCTTCGTTAACAGCCTGTAATGGGGCACCGTGTCAAATGATTTCCAGAAATCTAGAAATATGGAATCTGCCTGTTGCCCTTCATCCACTGTTCTAGCAATCGCCGCGTCACTAAAACATTACCAATCATAAAAGATTTCAGTGTTTAGTATTCTCTCCTTAAGAATGAGACTGGCACCATAGATCATATGATCATTGGTCCACTTCCTAGCTTCTCGTCTTATGTGAGTCATATGAAACTATTGCCATGTCCCCATCTCAATCTCACCTATAACTTTAATGATGCAATAAGAAAACGAGCTGAAGTCATACATGTTTTAGTTTCTATAAAAAAACAAGGCACAGGTAACAGTGAGCATTTTAATTTAGCCATCTATCAAACTGACTACCCCATTTTCCCAAATACGAAGTGGAGCAACGGTTGGTATTCGGGAGTAGCGAGGTTCAAATGTCCGTGCAGCGATAAAGTTTTAAGTTTTACGGAGTTTTCTGAAGTCTTATGAGGAAAATTCCGTATGTTTCCATTTAAAAGGGCACGATCGAATTCCCTCTCCGCATCATTTTTGTACAATACGATCTTGTGCTTCGTCTCTAATGACACTTTCGTCGACGGCGCGTTAAATCCCAATCTCCATTCCTTCCTTCCAAGTTGTAGGAACTCTATCTCCAACCCCTTCATTTGCCTGCAACAACATTTGTCTTCATTGGGTAATCGTCCGAACAAAAACTGACGGTTACGCTGTGTTCTAGTTATTTGGAGAGTCGTACGTACTTCAAGGGCCAAAGCTAAGCTGCGGAACAATTCTCAAGTATAAGCGAGACGGCTACAAGTTACTTGAAGCTTGCTATACATTCAGAAAGGAAGTCGACCATTTGCAATGAGATCCAGCTACAGTGAGACATCTGCTTTAAGTTTCCACCGTAGAATCATTGCGATCAAAGGGAAGGAGTGCACATACATTTGTCTACAATGACTGGAGTTGAGAGCAAAGTTTAAAGAGTTTTTCGACTTTTCCTTCTCCTTCCTCTTATCTCTCTCTCTCTCTCTCTCTCTCTCTCTCTCTCTCTCTCTCGCTCGCTCGCTCGCTCGCTCGCTCTGTCTCTCTCTATCTATCTATCCACTTCGCGTTGTCTGTGAGTTATGGACGCAACACACTGCTATGTCGATATCGAGCGGTCCGCGTCTAATAAATAATTAGAAGATAATTAAAATTTTTTATTAATAATCTATTATAATCAGCTTAAAAGCTTCAATTATGGACGGATTTGTAACTGCAAAATTAAAGCCTCTCCATCCGAAAGGCTCGGTAGGGTTGTAAGCGTTGTCAGCTTCACTGGACTTTGCCACAGTTTGAGTGGCCGAAAATTTTATCTTTCTTGCTCCTTCAAAGTAAACTGCGATTTTTCCAGATATTCAGGTATTATACGACTGATTGCATCTTGTAAAATCAGCAGTATTTCCAAACGTTTCGTTAAGGTACTGAAACTCATAAATTATGACGTTTCGTATCATCATGAATTATTTCATAGGATGATAACCTGTATGTAAGAACGTTCTGTAGGTAAATTTGTTCAATCTGTGCGGATTACTATCAAATTCACATCCACAATATAAGTTCCGATGCTGTTTAAGTCAAACCTTTAAAAGAATTCTTGGATATTTTATCGTACACACCAAACACTGCGAAAACATTAGCAAGTCGTCAGCGTTATATTGAACGTTATGCCTCATCTGCATGGAAAAAAAATCTGTTCACAATCGAACATATCGGTTAAATTGTGTGTGCTGATTGTAATAAACAGTTTTCTCTGATGGAAACTGTTGCATACGATCAACATTTAGCATTGTAGAATGTTGTTCTTAAATGTATGGTACTGATTGACTACAGTAATGGAGTAGTGCTGGTGCCTGCTACAATTCTGCGTTACTCTACTCATAAAGTAAATATTTTCTATGTAATCAATATTTTACAGTGTTATTCCGGTAGGTGCAGTAGATTACTGACAACAACTTTGAATCACATCGAAAATATGTAAAAAATACGAGGTTGTTCCATACTTGAGGACCAAAATAACTTTAGCGTGACGTATCACTGCCAAATAACATATCTCTATCAAACTTGAACCATATATAGAAAGAATTGCTACAGTATGGTACAGAAGGTAAGTGGAATTAATACGCATCGAGACGCGTAGAAAAGACATTTTTTTTGCCAAGGACTATAATTAAACCGAAGCCATCGCTATTTATGATAGCCCCCTAGAAATTACAACAGGCGGGACATTGTTCTTAACAGGCTGTATGATCGTCAGGGACACCAGTGAATGCTCTGCTACATGATACAACAAGGTAGGTAAAGGAGTTCTTGTTGTAGAGTGTTCTGATCATCAACACGGTTGACACTTTCTGTATTCTCGTTCGTGCATGTGGACGTGCTGTATTACGCCCTCCCCAACCCCCCCCCCCCCCCCCCCTCAGACAACGCATCCTACACATGCCCTATGATCTTTAAGGCGTGGGTTCGGCAAGCCACTCCATTCGCAGAATCCTCCGGTTGCAAGAGCTCCTTCACTTGTGTTGTTCAGTGCCACACACTGTCACCCCTAAAAATGAATTCAGGGCCTAATGCACCCCCGGAAAGACGTACATGGTGAAGTAGCTTTATAGCTTTGTGTCCAGTGAGTGTCCCGTGTTTAGGGGACAGCACCCCCAAGCAACATTTTCCCCACACACCAATAACCCTAAATCCCCGAACCGATCATGTTCGATAATGTTCCCGGGCGCATTTCGCATACTCACCTCTCACCATACGAGGATACGTTCAGAATCAATACCCAGACTGAACCTGCTCTCATCTTCCAAGAGTGCACGACCCCACTCCACGCTGATTCAGTAGCTAAGCACTTGGCACCACTGAAACGGTACCTCCGATGTGCGCATGACAACGGAACACAGCGTGCTGGTCCTCGGGCAAAGGGACTACCCACACTCTATCGTAGTACCACTGTGGAGTGTGAGATGGTGTACCTTGCAGTTGTATTAAATGTGGTTGTAATAGACCCGCTGTTTGACTCGTGTCCCTTCTTCCCTGTTCCGCAATGTAGCGGTCGTCTGATGGCGTAGTGGACAGTGGGTGGCCACCTGCCCTCCCGTGGGCAGCGGTGCTTGTGGTTCCGATAGCTCCCCACACAAGCAAAACAACGCTGTGAGCAACATCCAACTTCCGGGTTAATTTAGCCACGCTTCGTCCGTCTTCCAGTTTTCCGACGGGACGGTTCTTTCCCGTCTGAAGTCATCCAAATATTGCATCCAGGCCATGTTGTGAGGAAGAACAGCGGCACAGTGCACTATAACTGCTCGCTGATTGACGCGGATTGTCTTTTCCTATTAGTTCAAATGCCTCGTGGTGAAGGAGCAGCTCCATCATTTGACGCTGCAGTCACGCTAACCTCGTGCCTTGTGCATGACTGGGGGACCCCTGGCAACATGCTCCCGCTCTTTCATTACTTTCCACCTACAGGGAATAGACAAAATAATGTGAACACCTGTACTTACTTGCGAATGGTTTATTTAATAAGGTGTAGGTCTCCCATTTGTCCCTAATACAGCTGATATTGTTCTTGGAATACTGGCATATAATGAGTATATAGTCTCCAGTGGAATGTCATGCTACTCTTCGATCAGAACCTCTTCGAATTCCTGTGGTGACGAGGGAGGCGGAAATCTGCTCCGGAGTCTGCGCTCCAATACCGCCCACAAGGGTTCGATATTGTTCAACTGTGTTGACCTGGGAAGACGCTGCAGTTCAGTTACATGCTGCTCATATCACGAGTCTTCTGTCCTGGCTGTGTGAATGGGTGCATTATCACCCTGCAATATGGCGTCACTGTTGGGAAACATGGAGTGCATCTGATCACTTAAAATGTTCATAAATCGTTGGCTGTAACACGGCCTAGCAAGGAATGCCGGGACCAGCAGAATACCAAACTACGTGCTTATGGAATATCGCCTGATTTGTGCGACTGGATTCGTGATATCCTCTCAGAGAGGTCACAATTCGTAGTAATAGACAGAAAGTCATCGAGTAAAGCAGAAGTAATATCCGGCGTTCCCCAAGGAAGTGTTACAGGCCTTCTATTCAGAAAGGTCACGGTGCGTAGTAATGAAACCATCGAGTAAAGCAGAAGTTATATCCGGCGTTCCCCAAGAAAGTGTTACAGGCCCTCTATTGTTCCTGATCTATATTAACGACATAGGAGACAATCTGAGTAGCAATTGCAGATTACAAAGTCATCAGATGACCAAAACGAAAAACTTAGGGATCACAATTACAAATAACCTAAATTGGAACGATCACACATATAACGCTGTGGATAGAACAAACCAATGACTGCGATGCACTGGCAGAACACTTCATAGGTCCAACAGGTCTACTAAAGAGACTGCTTACACCAGGCTTCTCCGCCCTATTCTAGAGTGCTGCTGTGCGGTGTGGGATCCGCATAACGTGGGACTGACAGATAACATCGAAAAAGAAGGGCAGCTCATTTTGTATTATCGCGAAATAGGGGAGATAGTGCCACAGACATGATATGTGAATTGGAGTGACAATCATTAAAACAAAGGCATTTTTCTTTGCGATGGGATCTTCTAATTAAATTTTAATCACCAGTTTTCTCCTCCGATTGCGAAAACATTCTGTTGGCCCCCACCTACATGGGGAGAAATGACAATCACGATAAAATAAGCGAAATCGGGGATCGCACAGAAAAATTTAAGTGCTCGTTTTTACCGCGTGCCGTTCGAGAGTGGAACGGTAGAGAGACAGCCTGAAGGTGGTTCATTGAACCCTCGGTCAGGCTCTTTATTGTGAATAGCAGAGTTATCATGTAGACTTAGGTATGGCCGCCCACACCATCACACTTCCACCCCCACGCTTAACCACTGGAATCAAGTAATCAAGAATTTAGGCTTCTTTTGGAACTCTCCAGACGTAAACCCAGCCCATTGTTGAAAATAACGGAAACGTTGACTCATCGGACCATATGACGTGTTTCCACAGATCAGCCGCACAGGATTTATGCTCCTGAGACCATGTTTTACTTTTCTTTCCGTTGGTCGCCGTCACTAATGGTTTCGGTATAGCAGTTCGTCCACGAATATTCGCTTTACGGAGTTTTCGACTGACATTGTCGATAGATACGGGGTCTCGAAGATGGATATTGAGCTCTGCAGTCAGTTTAGCCGCCGTAGTTTTGTGTTGTTTTGGTACAATTAGTGTTAGCGTACGATTATCTCTGTCATTTAGTTTTGATTTGCGCCCACTATTACGTTTACACGATGATGTCTTTCCATGTTTTGTCCAGACTGTCATGACTGTTGAAAGATTTCCTCTTGAAACATTCAATTAGTTGGCTGTCTTGGTTACTGATGCTCCAGCTAATCTGGCCCCTACAATCTGCCCTCTTTGGAACTCTGTTAGGTCTTTCATTGCACGTCGACCTCGGCCTCTGAATGTAAATACGAAGTGTGCACTACTCGTAAACAACCTGCACTGATGCCTAGTCCATAATGAACACACACAGTCCAGCGCGACACATGCCTTACCTGTGTTGTGGACCGTCAAACACAACCATCCGATTACCACCATGGTTCACATTATTTTGCCTATCTCCTGTAGTAGTTAATACGTTATATTAATTTATCCAGATCGTGTATCTGTTTCAGATATCAACTTATTGTCGTAATTATACGAACATTAGAGATTCATAAATTTAACCAAACCATTACGTAACTGATTTGTATTTTCAGTGTCACAATATAAACGTTAAAAATTACTTTCGTACACCAGAAATATTGCCACATTGACCGTTATAACTTCGCGAAATTTATACCTCAATACATTTATATGTTCTTGATGTCTTTAGGATGATCTGCTTTATGTGCCTCACCATGTATACGGTAACCAGTAGTAGATCTATCACAATGTCTGGAAGTGGGCAGGAACTACTTTAACTTCCTATAATGGTTCCCCATTAACAAAGACTCATGGTGCTTGGGTTGACAGGACGTCTTCAGTCCAACCACATGTATTGTCAGATACATCGAATCCACTGTTACGCCACCAACATCCTAGGCCGGCTATAAAAC
Organism: Schistocerca serialis cubense; assembly: GCF_023864345.2. Lineage (NCBI taxonomy): Eukaryota > Metazoa > Arthropoda > Insecta > Orthoptera > Acrididae > Schistocerca > Schistocerca serialis. The sequence continues at coordinate 601,152,307 of NC_064643.1, forward strand.
CTGCAGCCAGGCTAGCCGGCAGCCGACAGACTAGCTTCCACAGTCTTCTGGCAGAACTGATGAGCTGCTGAGACAGGATGACGAAAACCTCTGCGCCAGTACTGAAGCTAGAACGGTTACCACACACTGGGCACTGCCGATTGTTGCCTGGGCCTCGTAAGTGATGGGAATGTAATAAATCTAAGGTGAGCCAGTATTAACAATGGCCATCTGTACCCAACAGTCCAGCAGCCTACGGCGAGAAATACTCCACGCCACCTGTCGACTCAATGTGGATTATCCAACCTTACCTACACACAGATTCCACTAGCCCCAGGTCCATGAGTCACTTACTCCTAATGATGCCAGAAGCTGAACTGGGGTCTCACAGCTGGGGCGTCCTGCTGGCTGTCATTAATCAACTCCAGGACGCATCCCAGGTGTCCTTGGTTAATATTCGGCACTTTGGTGACACGTGCACCTGACTTGTTCCCAGGTTGATACCTCCCCTTCGTGCAGGTACTTTGATGCTGTGGACTTGCATCTGCAGACCACTTATACTGCATCTTTCGCCTGAGTCCTGGATTCAGGCTGCAGCACACATTATCATCACGCTCTTGACAGGCAACAAGGCGTATGCCCGTCAACGCTTAACACTGCCGGTAGTGCAACCAGTGCTGGGTCAGCTGTGTTGCATCAGCACCAGTTGTAGCAGCACTGAGGCATGGTTACCACACAAGGACGCCTCAATGCCGCGCTGCTACGTCTCCCACGGAGAGATGCTTGCTAAGAAACAATGTAAAGGTTGGCAGCAAGTCAAGGAATATTTTAGGGAATTGGTTTAAGGAATTTATTTCAAAGGGCCAGTGTAACCTTTACAAGTTTTCTCCCAGAGTAATTCACGCCGTGTCCACGTGACACAAGTCGCTGGCCTTTAAAAACCGCAGCAGTTCTGTCCAGTTAAAGCTGCTGACAGGAGACGCCCTGAGCCCTCTGCTGAAACTGCTAGCGAACTCATGCCATGGATTTTAGCCAATAGCGTGCGCGGGATACCGATCACGTGTGTGGACGCCGGAGCGTCCTGCGGTACAGAACACACTTGCTTCTCTCCCTTGGAATCCAGACTTCGAGGAGCACAGACGTCTTCTTGAAAGGTATAGTCTCTGGCTCTGCTCTTCGTGACGGCCACCAACGTAAGTCAACATGAACCGCTTCCCCTTGCGTTGCCCATTTCATTTAATTGTTCGACCTCCTAGACTGGCCTAAACCTGCTAATTTCCGACCCTAGGAGCGCCGTTTGTACTCCATATATTGAAATATATCCTCTTTATTGTACTTCATTGCCTGTTTTGTTATTTGACGGCAGCCCTGGATGCCCACTCTCTAACTGACTGCTCGACCTCCTGCACCCTGTCGTCAAGAGGCATATGTAATGTGGTGTAACCGCCAGACACCACACTTGCTAGGTGGTAGCCTTTAAATCGGCCGCGGTCCGGTAGTATACGTCGGACCCGCGTGTCGCCACTATCAGTGATTGCAGACCGAGCGCCGCCACACGGCAGGTCTAGAGAGACGTCCTAGCACTCGCCCCAGTTGTACAGCCGCTAGCGATGGTTCACTGACAAATTACGCTCTCATTTGCCGAGACGATAGTTAGCGTAGCCTTCAGCTACGTCATTTGCTACGACCTAGCAAGGCGCCATTATCATTTGCTATCTATCTTGTGATGCATGTACCGTCAGACCGATGTTCACCAATTATGGATTAAAGTTAAGTATTCCAGAAGCTACGTACTTTATTTGCTAGTCTCCATTACTTAACTGTTCCAGACCTCACGCCAGCCTGCGTGAGCTTAAACGCGTGCCTTTCGGCTACCTCATAGTGGCTTGGCTGTCTTGCCAAGTCACAACATGTAACAATGTCCTTCCTCCTTTCCCAAACCCTGTATACATTTACAATTGGTGTCAGAAGTGCACGTATACTCTACAATAATAAGACACAGGTAAACAAAAACAGACAGATTAATAATAAAGGAAAAACGTTTCTCAATAAAAGTAATGCAACTTCTCAGACACTAAGAGACATACGCCTGGAACGCACAGTGAATAAACGTAATGGGACGTAAACACGATGCCACTGATAATCCCTAATGACGGAGGTTGAGCGTTCGCCGCAGTTGGCTCGGGATATCGCTGAAAAGTCTAGGTCCCGGTGCGGTCGCTTCCAACCGGGCTCTGACTGATGGGCTGCTAAGAGCCGGCGCATGAATTGGCCTTGAGCTTCGCGTAGACTATATGGATTAGGTTGAATAAATCGTATTATTGTCATCAATACATTTATGATTCCAAAATGTTATAGGAACTGATTCTTTGCACCTGCTGCCTAGCCTACCATCCTGCACGTCATCGTGACCTGTTCGGCACTGAGCACCACCCAAACTATCCTGACCAGTATCAGAGTGTATTTTGTTTACTAGGTTATGTAGTGATGTATGGAAGTATTAAGAGCGACTTCTGGGAATCGTGAAAACCGGAAATTACCTGATATCCTCTTTTTAACTGACCTGTAAATGTCATGGACGAATAGAGAAAGTCGAATTTCAAATTATCGGTGCTGGGAGATTCTGTTGAAACCTACATACGAGTTGCTCAATCGACAGGGAGTCCTGCAGTCACCATACAGTCATTTCTACAGTTCTGCTTATGCTGAATGCAGTGAGCTATAATGTACGACTATATTGAGTTCGTATTCCCTTTTCGGTACTTCTGTTACGTGCGCGACCGCATGCAATTACGCAAGCCAAATGTAGCAGATGTTGGAATGTCTCTGGTAGTACACGTGAGATCATCGGGTATCACATTCACTTGATTGCCCGTTCATGTTCCCTCCTTTGAATGAGGATGCACGGAAAGCGATGTTTCACCATGAGATCAAATTGCTTGAGGGTTAAAAGATGGTAGGGGCGATTCTGTCTTTAATGTCTTCAGTTTAGTCTGTTAGTGCAATTCCTACATTGTGAAAGCTGTTGCCTGGCATCCCGATACTGAGGAATCTGATTCCGTGAGACGATATCCTGCCAAAATTCATTTGATGCTGCTGATTTCAAGCAGTGGTTGAAACATTTGCGCGAACTGCTGTTGAAACCGTAAATGTGGTGCGACAGTTCTGGTACGCCAAAGCTGAAACTTCTCGTAATAAGATTTTTTGAATACCGCTATTCCTGAACCGTTTTTCTTCTGTCGCAATGTATGGATGGTCCGTCTGTGGCGAAGTGCTCACCATTGCATTAGGCACATTCATATACAGTTGGAAAGCGCTCGATGTGATGTTTACGACGCGCCCTCCGTGAGCCCTCAAAATGAGGTGGTAGAATCGCTTTGGAGACATATTGCTCTGACTCACAGTAGAATGATTGCCCCGTATGGCTCTGTGGACACAACGTTACATCACTACGACAATCACTTGCAGCCGACCTGTTGCAAGCAACATGGAATTATTATGTAATTATACGTGAATACATATTGCTTTTGAGTACTGCCTGTAATGATGACAAGTCGTAATACGCTCAAACACGTCCTCCCGTTACACCAACAGCAGGCATTGCTATAATTCATTAGCGTGTACAGATTAATAAGGGAAATAAACTTTTTGACGGAGTTCACGATCCTTCTGGAACCCGTGTGAATAAATCCGTTTAGACAGCTTGTATATGTTATTTATTTGTAAAGCCATTCCGGCTACTGCTATCATCAGACATGTAATTAAATTTAAAGGATTATTAGAATAAGAGGTTTCTGTTGTACATCATCAGATTACAAAAGGTCAAAAACAAAAAAGTTAAGACATTTTAAAAAGTGTACTTATCAAAACGTAGAATTTGTAAAAGTGCGTTCATCGTTCATGTTTATAAAATTAAAGGCAGTCTTTAAATTACAAACGTTACAAAGCAAATTTAATCGTAAAATTAGCTTTTCAGATTGTGGCAGTTAGTCTGTATGAAACTCGCCTAAAGCATTAATTAAATCCGCTTTACAGTAACAACTGTACACCAGCTGTTTAACTTTAGTATTAAACACATTTTACCTTAACGTAGTATTAGGAACTAAACTCCAGGCATCAGAAATAAAATATTTGACGTTTGCTGATGACATTGTAATTGTGTGAGAGACAGCAAAGGACTTTGGAAGCAGTTGAACGGAATGGACAATGTCTTGAATGGAGGATATAAGATGAACAGAAACAAAGGCAAAACGAGAATAATGGAATGTAGTTGAGTTAAATCAGGTGATACTGAGGGAACTAGACTGGGGATTGAGAGAATTACAGTAGTAGACGAGTTTTCGTATTTGGTCAGTAAAATGAACCATGGACCTTGCCGTTGGAGGGGAGGGGTATCTGATGAGAGGCCAGACAAACGTGTGGTTCCTGAAGAGGGGCAGCACCCTTTTCAGTAGTTGCAGGGGCAACAGTCTGGATGATTGACTGATCTGGCCTTGTAACACTAACCAAAATGGCCTTGCTGTGCTGGTACTGCGAACGGCTGCAAGCAAGGGGAAACTACAGCCGTAATTTTTCCCGAGGCCATGCAGCTTTACTGTATGCTTAAATTATGATGGGATCCACTTGGGTAAAATATTCCGGAGGTAAAATAGTCCCCCATTCGGATCTCTGGGCGGGGACTACACAAGAGGACGTTGATATCAGGAGAAAGAAAACTGGCGTTCTACGGATCGGAGCGTGGAATGCCAGATCCCTTAATCTGGCAGGTAGGTTAGAAAATTTAGAAAGGGAAATGGCTATGTTAAAGTTAGATATAGTGGGAATTAGTGAAGTTCGGTGGCAGGAGGAACAAGACTTTATGTCAGGTGAAGACAGGGTTATAAATACAAAATCAAATAGGGGTAATGCGGGAGTAGGTTTAATAATGAATGAAAAAAATAGCAGTACGGGTAAGCTACTACAAACAGCATAGTGAACCCATTATTGTGGCCAAGATAGACACAAAACCCACGCCTACTACAGTAGTACAAGTTTATATGCCAACTAGCTCTGCAGATGACGAAGAAATTGAAGAAATGTATGATGAGATAAAACAAATTATTCAGGTAGTGAAGGGGGACGAAAATATAATAGTCATGGGTGACTGGAATTCAAGAGTAGGAAAGGGCAGAGAAGGAAACATAGTAGGTGAACGTGGATTGGGGGACAGAAATGAAAGAGGAAGCCGCCTGGTAGAATTCTGCGCAGAGCATAACTTAATCATAGCTAACACTTGGTTTAATAATCATGAAAGAAGGTTGTATACATGGAAGAATCCTGGAGATACTAAAAGGTATCAGATTATATAATGGTAAGACAGAGATTTGGAATCCAGGTTTTAAATTGTAATACATTTCCAGGGGCAGATGTGGACTCTGACCACAATCTATTGGTTATGAGCTGTAGATTAAAACTGAAGAAACTGCAAAAAGGTGGGAATTTAAGGAGATGGGACCTGGATAAACTGAAAGAACCAGAGGTTGTACAGAGTTTCAGGGAGAGCATAAGGGAACAATTGACAGGAATGGGGGAAAGAAATACAGTAGAAGAAGAATGGGTAGCTTTGAGGGACGAAATAGTGAAGGCAGCAGAGGAGCACATAGGTAAAAAGACGAGGGCTAGTAGAAACACTTGGGTAATAGAAGAAATATTGAATTTAATTGATGAAAGAAGAAAATATAAAAATTCAGTAAATGAAGCAGGCAAAATGGAATACAAACGTCTCAAAAATGATATCAACAGGAAGTGCAAAATGGCTAAACAGGGTTGGCTAAAGGACAAATGCAAGGATGTAGAGGCTTATCTCACTAGGGGTAAGATAGATACTGCCTACAGGAAAATTAAAGAGACCTTTGGAGGAAGCAGAACCACTTGCATGAACATCAAGAGCTTTGATGCAAACCCAGATCTAAGCAAAGAAGGGAAAGCAGAAAGATGGAAGGAGTATATAGAGGGTCTATACAAGGGCGATGTTCTTGAGGACAAAATTATAGAAATGGAAGAGAATGTAGATGAAGATGAAATAGGAGATATGATACTGTGTGAAGAGTTTGAAAGAGCACTGAAAGACCTGAGTCGAAACAAGGCCACCGGAGTAGACAACATTCTATTAGAACTACTGACAGCCTTGGGAGAGCCAGTCCTGACAAAACTCTACCATCTGGTGAGCAAAATGTATGAGACAGGCGAAATACCTTCAGACTTCAAGAAGAATATGATAATACCAATCCCAAAGAAAGCAGGTGTTGACAGATGTAAAAATTACCGAACTATCAGTTTAATAAGTCACAGCGGCAAAATATTTACACGAATTCTTTACAGACGAATGGATAAACTTATAGATGCCGACCTCGGGGAAGATCAGTTTGGATTCCGGAGAAATGTTGGAACACGTGAGGCAGACTGACCCTATGACTTGTCTTAGAAGAAATATTAAGGAAAGACAAACCTACGTTTCTAGCATTTGTAGACTTAGAAAAAGCTTTTGACAATGTTAACTGGAATACCTTCTTTCAAATACAGGGAGCGAAAGGCTATTTACAATTTGTACAGAAAGCAGATGGCAGTTATAAGAGTCGATGGGTATGCAAGGGAAGCAGTGGTTGGGAAGGGAGTGAGACATGGTTGTAGCCTGTCCCCGATGTAATTCAATCTGTATATTGAGCAAGCAATAAAGGAAACAAAAGAAAAGTTCGGAGTAGGTATTAAAATCCATGGAGAAGAAATAAAAACTTTGAGGTTCCCCGATGACATTGTAATTCTGTTAGAGACAGCAAAGGACTTGGAAGAGCAGTTGAGCGTAATGGACAGTGTCTTGAAAGGACGGTATAAGATGAACATCAAGAAAAGCAAAACGAAGATAATGGAATGTAGTCGAATTAGGTCGGGTGATGCTGAGGGAATTAGAGTAGGAAATGTGACACTTAAAGTAGTAAAGGAGTTTTGATATTTGGGGAGCAAAATAGCTGATGATGGTCGAAGTAGAGAGGATATAAAATGTAGACTGGCAATGGCAAGGGAAGCGTTTCTGAAGAAGACAAATTTGTTAACATCGAGTATAGATTTCGATGTCAGGAAGTCGTTTATGAAAGTATTTGTATGGAGTGTAGCCATGTATGGAAGTGAAACGTGGATGATAAATAGTTTGCACAAGAAGAGAATAGAAGCTTTCGAAATGTGGTGTTACAGAAGAATGCTGAAGTTTAGATGGGTAGATCGCGTAACTAATGACGAGATACTGAATATAATTGGAGACAAGAAAAATTTATGATACAATATGACTAAAAGATGGGAAAGGCTGGTAGTACACATTCTGAGGCATCAAGGAATCACGAATTTAGTACTGGAGGAAAGCGTTGGGTGTAACAATCGCAGAGGGCGACCAAGAGATGAACACATTAAGGATATTCAGAAGGATGTCGATTGCGGTAGTTACTCGGAGATGAAGAGGCTTGCACAGGGTAGAATAGCATGGGGAGTTGCATCAAACCAGTCTTTGGATTGAAGACCTCAAGAACAACGGCAATCTTATTATGATGTTGTGGTTATAGAAGCAGTATTTGTTCTCATAATTAGGTGTGCCCGATACATAACATCAGCCCTCTGAACCGAAATTTAGCCAAACTATTCACTGAAACCTGCAAATTTTTAAAGCATATTAAAAAGAACAAAATATTTTCCGTACTAAACTAAAACGTTATGGAATGTAGCTCCATCTTGCGAACGAACCACGTAAAAATGAAGGCTACGTCGCCCACACGAGCCCCCACCTCTCGGCTTGAACTTACATCTCTGAAATTTGTAGCCGATAACTCATGCTCCACTTAGACACAGGTTTTATTGATGCTGAAGCTGAACACTATTTACATGTTCTAAGTTTTGGTGAGAGGACTTTTTAAAAATCTAATTTTTTGATCTTTTGTGCACTGATAATGTATAACAAACGCTCTCGTACTTATAATCATTAATATTTAATTACAGATGTGATAATGGTAGCAGTCGGAACGACGCTGTAAATACAGACATATATCAAGCGATCTGGATGATCTTACTCACAAGACAACGTGTGACGTAAATGGCTTGGGAGTCACTCACACGAAACTCTGGTTCAGTTGGTCGTGTTGTTTTTATTGATGCTATAAAGAGTAGAACGTGGGCTGCATTGCTCTCAGTCTATAGCTACTCTTACTTAAACATTAATTTTTAATAGATACAATTCTCCACTAAGTAAGTATTTTTGTTGCTGACATACACAGTTTACAACAGTTGCTCAACACACACGCTGTCTCACAAAAAATTTGAATCATCCAGAAGGAGAGGCTGAAACGGAAATTCAGCAACACTCAAACCATTCATAGTAACACGTGCAATGTTGACACCACGATACTGTCGTATGAGAGGCAACACGTGTGGACGCGGAACGTCCGCGACGTACCACTGGGCTCTCAGAGTTCCTTCAATCATCTCCAGCTGTGACCTGAAGTCACACCCCATTATTCCCAAGACAATGACACCATCAGTAACCCCACTGTATGGCACCGAAACTTTGTAGGGAATTTCTCTACAACTGTCAAATATAAGTATGGTCCCTAAAGCCATCATTATATTGACACAAGAGAGTAACGCAGAAAATCATATTCCTTAGTAAAATAAGAATACCAGTCAATTTGTATGTAGATCTTGGGCTATATATAATTCATTCCTGAATGTAAAGGTACACCATTGTCAAGAAGTATTATGTTGAACGTATCCATTATTAAGATGAAAATCTAAAACAAAGTTAACACAATGTATACATCATTAAATGTGGTTTTAAAACAATAATGAATCATGTCCAACAATATACATACATAGTAGAATGTTACTGCTTAAGACCTGAGTGTTACATAAAATTAAAATCACACCAGGTTTATGTCAAAAGGATTTCTCATAGTGTCACATGACATGAAATCTAAAATATGCCTAACAACTATGAAGTAGTGAACATCATCGACCATATAAAGCTACTACTACCACTGCTACTACTGCTACTACTTTGAGGTTGTATCAGCCTAATAGAAACATGAAATATGGCCTTACCTCATTTCTTCACCTTGTAAGTACATATACATCTGTTACACCTACATTCTTGCCAGGGAATATTGATTTCCGTGTACATCACGTGGGTTCAGTTTTGATGTTAAGAGACGTCCTGTGATGATGGTCCTTGACTGAAACCAGCAGACATATGTTTCTAAAGTAAATTTCTTCAATCATTTAATAATTCTTTGTAAACCGTCCTTACCAATCTCTTATGTTGCTTTCTCTATAATCGTATTTGTTATAAGACTAGTATCACCTGCAAAAAATAAGAATGCTGCTTCGTGAATGTTAAGTGGTGAGTCATACACATATATAAGGAACAGGAGTGAAACAAAATTCCTACTTGCAGGACTTGTTTTCTGATTTCTCCTTAGTAACTAAAATTTTCTACCATTCCAACATTGTCTGAGTTATTCAGCACGACTTCTTGCATTCTGTTTGTTAAGTGATTCAAACCCATTGTGTATAAATCCAACAGTTCCATAAAATTTTAGTTTTCTCAGAGTGTAACATGATCGACACAATCAAATGCCTCAGAAATATCCAAGAACATACCAACTGGTGATATTTTATTATCCAAGTCTTTTAATATTTGGTGAGCATTGTGTAAATATGAGTCTCAGTTGAGTAACGTTTATGGAATCAGAACTGTGATATGTTATGCAAATTGTTTCTACTTAATATGAGACTACTTTTATTACACTACTTTTCCCTATTTTTTGGAAAAAGATGCAAGTAGGGTAACTGGATGATAGTTACTTAAGTCTTCCTAGTCAACTTCCTTTAAAAGAGGCTTAACGTTTGTATATTTAATCAGACAGTGTGAGTGATGCATTGGCTGTGTACCTAAGATCATTACCTATTAAGTTAGAACAATTTCTCAGAATTTTGTTTCAAATTACACATCATCATATGATCCCTTTTTGTGGAATGTTTATACCTCAGTTTCCGTGAAGGATATTGTGCTACTGTCAGATGCTTACGTTTAGTAGAGTGATATTTTTCGTATATTCTCTTGCTTCGTCAATTGAACCATTTAATCCTACTTTTGCTGCTACTTTCAGACAGCAGTTGTTAAAAGTAGTTGCAGTTCGCAGATTATCAGTCACAACATTGTCATTTATTTTACTTTTTTGATATCATGTTCACTGAGTGTTGTCCTGTCTCCCATTTGACAATGTGCCATATAGTTTTAATCTTATTTTCTGAATTACTAGTTTCTGTCAGGATATGCATACTTCTGGACATTTTAATGACTTTGCTTAAAATATTACAGTATTTTGTGTAATATGCAAATAATATTGGATCTCCATTTATTCTGGACTTTGTATAAATTTCTCTCATCCTCTTATACAAGATTTTAATCCCTTTAGTCACTCATGGCTCACTTTTTTTTTAATGTAGTATCATTTTCGGAAAGTTATTTTCAAATATTGATACAATTATTATTTATTAGTGAATGAACTGAACTTTACATTAACATTTCTTTCCATATATATCTCATCCCAGACCATCTCTTTTAACTTACTGTTCAAACATTGTATCTGTTCTTTTTAAAAAGCCTAATTGGTTCTTATGTATCTGGCACAGGTGTGTAAGATGCTTATTTCTATTACTTGTGCATCATGATTAATTGTTTCAATATTAGTATTGTCCATAAAAATGTTATCAAACAGGCCTACCTACTATCTTGCTTCAAACGAGTTGAAAAATTAGCCACTGAAATTAGATTGAAACACTCAAATAATGATTCCATTTCACTTTTTCTGTCCCTATCTTTATCAAAATATTCTTTGAAACCTCCACAAACTACTGTTTCTTCTTTTCTGACAGATAATGCAATAATGCATATAGATTTCTGATAAACAGATAAAAGTTTAGTCGAGGGGATCTGTAGACTTTTACAATAACAAGAGAAGTATTGTGCAGTATCAACTCTCAAGCACGTGCTTCTTAGTTATGTAGTTATGATCCACACAAATACTTTTTCTATAAATATTTTTGACTTTATATCCACCTTTAACGTATGTTGCAATTCCTTCTTTTTTCTTGTTCCCTCAGCACGAAAATGATTCTAGTTTATAATCACTTATATTTAAGTTTTCTATCACGTTGGTTATATGTTGTTCATAGAGGCATAGAACATCTATCAGTTCAGAATTTATTACATGTTTTACGCAGACAAGAAGTAAATCTACCTTGTTTTTCTGCCCCTAATCTTATGGGGAAACAAACTAAAAGCGTTGCATTTATTGCGTTCCTGTTCTCTTTTAACTTCTTTTATAGACCGTCTATCTATAACCTGACACTCACCTAAAATTGTGCTTTCTGTCTCCAGTAAACACAGGAAATTTACCTTGTGTGCTTGTGGCACCGTTACACTTTCGTCACGATACGCAACTGATCTGTTCTTCCCTTTCTATTCGTGTGTAGGCCATGATCTTTGAATCCCTATCTCCCAATTGCAGCTACAGGTACAGCAGAGACCTGAAACTTAGGTACAGCACAGACATGAAACTTTGTTTCATTCAGAAACAATCCATTCAAATGTTTATTTACACGGCTGATACCTGTGTTAAATCAGGGTGGGTCATGGAGTTGGAAGACCTCCACATACCACAAACGACCGTTGCTGCAACTATTTCTTCCAGATCACCTTTTATACACATGCTGCAGCCAGGTTCTTTCCTGGTCAATCTGCTACAAATACCTGATACTATTCATCAAATTCTCGGGACAAACCCCCTATGTTCTCTGTCCCATAGCTACGTTTGGCACTAGGTTTGATGACGCTTTGACCTGCTATTCTATACCAAGCTTTTCCTGTTACATTTCGCCTACACCCTTGTTGTGACTGCTACCTAGCTACAGGACTGATTTCTTCGTACTGAATTTTTCCACTGTCTTAGCCTTAAAGTTTCCAGATAATCAAAGGTCGAAATTTCCCTAAGTTCTATTCTTTCCTTTAACGAAAATCTTATATGGTTACGTGACCGTAAGTCTATGAATAAGCTTTTGCAGTTATTTTATAGAATCAGTATAAGCTACGGCACTATGCGCGCCGATTGTTAGGTATGTTAAGGAAAAGCGCCAGAAATCCATCCCCTTTTCAACATTCCTGCCCCTGCTTAATTTCCAGGGACAGTGTTGCAAACTTAAGGGAGTCGTGGGAAACTTCTCAGATTCATTCAGTTCACCATTAGCAGTTGTCTCACTGCCTTTCCTGTTGATCTTTGGTTTAATTTACTAAACAGTTTGTATTACATTTAACTGCAGTGGGTAATCAATTTTATTGATATTGTATGTAAAGTTTTCTATCACTGAGAAATTGATAATTACATATTCATATACTGCTTTTCGTTAGCATTTAAGAGGACCAGAATGGGTTCCGCTGTTTTCAGGATCTGTCAGATTTTTGTTTCATTTGATTTTGTGGTCAGATGCCCTTCCTGCCACAAAAATCATCAGTTACCTAAGATAGGGAACTCGTGTGCGCCACGTTCCTGTTAACTGCGTAAACTTTCTTCTGTGTTTCACTGTATTTTAAGTGTTTGTGTATCGTATTTTTAGGGGATGGCATTGAAGAGCAGCCCAGAATTTGTCCAAAACACATATGTAAACCGCCTAAAAACACACTCAGGCTGAACATGCACAAGCCACGGTCGTTAATCCGCTGCGTGGATGTGATTTGTGTGTGTCTTAATTTTATGTCGCATAAGCTAGGGCACTGCACGTTGAGCTAGATTAGCACATCTGGTAATTGCAGATTACTACTTGAATAATGTGCTCGAGTTACCAGTGACTTTTAATTGAGGTTTTTTCGATGGGATCAGGGGTCAGTTTGTTACAATTAGAGTGCTGAAAACGTCAGCTCTATGATTTTTAATTCTGTCCTAGCGATTAATTTAGGAGTTTCATAATGTATTTTTATTGGGGTGCATTTTAGTTTTTCCTACTTACTTACAAGGGGTCCATCAGATCTCTTAAACACGGATTTTGATGAGTCTTCGGAATGTTATAGAGGGATCTATTTGACTACCTGGCTTGCAGCGTTTCTCGTCTACATCTATGGCTACGCTCCAAATCAAACTTAAGTGCCAGGCAGAGGGTTCCCCGAACCACCTTCACAATAATTCTCTATTCCTTCACTCTCGAACAGCGCACTATACTTTCTCATGCTAGCACTGAGTTCCCTTATTTTATTATGATGATTGTTTCTCCCTCTGAAGGTCAGTGTCAACAACATATTTACGCATTCGGAGGAGGAAGTTGGTTACTGAAACTTCGTGAGAAAATTCCGCCGCAACGAGAAGCGCTTTTGTTAAAATCATGTCCACCCTAAATCCTGTATCATGTCCGTGACACACACTCCCCAATTGTTCCGTGACACACACTCCCCTATTGTTCGACAATCTGAAGCTTGCTGCCCTTCTTTGAACTTTCACGATGTATTCGCTAGCCCTCTCAGGAAAGGATCCCTCACCGTAGCAGTATTCCAAAAAGAGGACGGACGAGTGTAGTGTTGGCAGTCTCTTTAGTTGATCTGTTACATTTTCTAAGCGTTCTGCCAATAAAACGTAGACGGAATTTAGGTTTGACTGATTTATCACGTGACCGAATTTTAACGAATTCCTTTTAGCACTCATGTGGTTGAGCTCTTACTTTTCATTATTTAGGGACAATTGTCAATTTTCTCACCATTCATATCTTATCTAAATCGTTTTGCAATTTGTTTTGACCTTCTGATGACTTCATTAGTCGATAAACGACAGTGTCATCTGCAAACAACCGAAGACGGCTGCTCAGATCGTCTCCTAAATCGTTTACATAGATAAGGAACAGCAGAAGGCCTATAACACTACCCTGGGAAACGCCAGAAATCACTTCTGTTTTACTCGATGTCTTACCGTCAATTAGTTCGAACTGTAACCTCTCTGACAGGAAATCACGAATCCAGTCACATAACTGAGACGATATTCCATAAGCACGCAATTTCACTAGATGCCGTTAGTCTGGTACGTTGTTGAAAGCCTTCTGGGAATCTAGAAATACGGAATCAATTTGATATTTCTTATTGGCAGTACTGAACACTTCGCGTGAATAAAAGGAACGATGTACTCTAAATCCGTGTTGACTATGTCTCAATACACCGTTCTCTTCGAGGTAATTTATAATTTTCGAACACAATATATGTTCCAAACTCCTGTGGCGTATCGACGTTACTAATATGGGCGTGCAATTTGGTGGATTACTCCTGTTGCTTTTCTTTAATGTTGGTTTGACTATGCAACTTTCCAGTCATTGGGTACGGATCTTTCGTCGAGGGAGCGGTTGTATATGATTGTTAAGTACGTAACTATTGCATCTGCTCCAATATTTGGTGAGCTATGGATCACCTTAGGAACATGGCTTTAAGGAGGGGAAGAAAGCCAATGTACACTTTGTGAGCATATTCGTTGGAGTCATTCCACACTTAGAACGAGTCGTTCCGGGTGCCATGAAGAGAATAGGATGCAGCCAACCACAGGTACCGGCTGACATCGGTACCAATGACGTGTTTAGGTATGGATTGAAAGAGATGTATCTGGTTTCCAGTGGATGTCGTCAGCGGTGCTTGTGAGATGAAAGCAGGAGCCTAAAATTTGCATCATGGTCGGCAGGACCGATTGCAAACCTCTGGTACAGAGCCGAATGGAGAGTCTGAATAAGAGGCTCGGACGGTTCTGCTATCCTGTACGTTGCAGATTCCTCGACTTGCGCCGTAGGTTGGTGGGATTTCTGGTTCCGCTAAATAGGTCAGGAGTCTGTTACACACAGGAGGCAGTTGATGAGGTAACGGGGGCTGTGTGGCGAGGACTGGATGGTTTTTCAAGTTTGAAGATCTCGGGGAAACGCAGAAAGGGCTTCAGTCTCAAAAGACTGAACACAGTATGAATGTATATCTGGAACCATCGGTATAACAATTCTAAATTGTCGTAGTTCTTTTCGGAAAGCACCAGAGTTCCAAGCGCTAATAGAAAGCACTGATGCTCAAATTGTTGTAGGTACTGAAAGCTGCGTAAAGCCAGAGATACGTTCAGCCGAAATTTTTGGGAAGGACATAACGGTATTCAGAGAGGATAGGCAACATACAGTTGCGGTGCCGTGTTTGTTGCTGTTAGAAGTAGTTTATCTCGTAACGAAATTAAAGTAGAAATTTCCTGTGAGTTACTGTGGGCAGAGGTCATTTTTGGCTATCAGAATAAAATAATAACTGGATCCTTTTAACGACCTCCCAACATAGATGATCCAATTGCTGAAAGAGTCAAAGAAAACTTGAGTCTAATTTCAGATATGTGGCCTACTCATACAATTATAGTTGGTGGTGACTTAAATTTAGCATCGACTAATAAACTCACTCTTTGTGAATGCGAGGATCTTAGAGGCTGAGAAGTTTCCTCTGAAACAGGACAAGCGACTGCATGTTACTGAGAGACAGTGCCAGCGATAGACAGCAGCTGGAACTTATACACTCCTGGAAATTGAAATAAGAACACCGTGAATTCATTGTCCCAGGAAGGGGAAACTTTATTGACACATTCCTGGGGTCAGATACATCGCATGATCACACTGACAGAACCACAGGCACATAGACACAGACAACAGAGCATGCACAATGTCGGCACTAGTACAGTGTATATCCACCTTTCGCAGCAATGCAGGCTGCTATTCTCCCATGGAGACGATCGTAGAGATGCTGGATGTAGTCCTGTGGAACGGCTTGCCATGCCATTTCCACCTGGCGCCTCAGTTGGACCAGCGTTCGTGCTGGACGTGCAGACCGTGTGAGACGACGCTTCATCCAGTCCCAAACATGCTCAATGGGGGACAGATCCGGAGATCTTGCTGGGCAGGGTAGTTGACTTACACCTTCTAGAGCACGTTGGGTGGCACGGGATACATGCGGACGTGCATTGTCCTGTTGGAACAGCAAGTTCCCTTGCCGGTCTAGGAATGGTAGAACGATGGGTTCGATGACGGTTTGGATGTACCGTGCACCATTCAGTGTCTGCTCGACGATCACCATTGGTGTACGGCCAGTGTAGGAGATCGCTCCCCACACCATGATGCCGGGTGTTGACCCTGTGTGCCTCGGTCGTATGCAGTCCTGATTGTGGTGCTCAACTGCACGGCGCCAAACAC
Organism: Schistocerca serialis cubense; assembly: GCF_023864345.2. NCBI lineage: Eukaryota > Metazoa > Arthropoda > Insecta > Orthoptera > Acrididae > Schistocerca > Schistocerca serialis. Next base: position 601,168,588 of record NC_064643.1, read on the forward strand.
GCATACGACCCTCATTGGCACCAAGGCAGAAGCGACTCTCATCGCTGAAGACGACACGTCTCCATTCGTCCCTCCATTCACGCCTGTCGCGACATCACTGGAGGCGGGCTGCACGATGTTGGGGCGTGAGCGGAAGACGGCCTAACGGTGTGCGGGACCGTAGCCCAGCTTCATGGAGACGGTTGCGAATGGTCCTCGCCGATACCCCAGGAGCAACAGTGTCCCTAATTTGCTGGGAAGTGGCGGTGCGGTCCCCTACGGCACTGCGTAGGATCCTACGGTCTTGGCGTGCATCCGTGCGTCGCTGCGGTCCGGTCCCAGGTCGACGGGCACGTGCACCTTCCGCCGACCACTGGCGACAACATCGATGTACTGTGGAGCCCTCACGCCCCACGTGTTGAGCAATTCGGCGGTACGTCCACCCGGCCTCCCGCATGCCCACTATACGCCCTCGCTCAAAGTCCGTCAACTGCACATACGGTTCACGTCCACGCTGTCGCGGCATGCTACCAGTGTTAAAGACTGCGATGGAGCTCCGTATGCCACGGCAAACTGGCTGACACTGACGGCGGCGGTGCACAAATGCTGCGCAGCTAGCGCCATTCGACGGCCAACACCGCGGTTCCTGGTGTGTCCGCTGTGCCGTGCGTGTGATCATTGCTTGTACAGCCCTCTCGCAGTGTCCGGAGCAAGTATGGTGGGTCTGACACACCGGTGTCAATGTGTTCTTTTTTCCATTTCCAGGAGTGTATATCAGACTAATCAGGGAGGCCTTACGTGCGGCCCCCCGGGAAGACTTTCGTCTTCTGCTACGCCCCGAGACGACGTCCCACTCCACCACAGGTGAGGGGACAACTTCTATGCGAGCAGTAACCGGGCTGGCCACTAGTGCGAGCCGATAGGCAGACTCGCGAGTCGTGCTGGACGTCCGCTGGATCCCACAGTCGTTCCACAACAGTGATGCCCATCCACAAACAAACAATGATTGAAACGCGATGTGGAGCTTCAGTGTAGACACCAACGAGAAAGCAAGATTCGTGTCTAGTAAATTAGATTAACACGCAGAGATTCAGTAACTAAACTACCAAAGCACACAGATGAGACTTAATAATTCGCTCCTCGTTAGGAACATGTAAAATGTCACAAAAGAGATTTACTTTCAGACACAGAAGGAAACACGAGAACTGTGTCCATTAAAAATTGAATTCACTCACAGAAATCCAAAAACTAAACTACCCAAACACACATGAACCTACATAATTCGCTCCTGGTTGGGAACTCGTAAAATGTCACAAAATCGGTTATTTCCCTGTTGCTGCTCTGTGTTGGCCTGCGGCTGCTGGCAGACTGCACTTCATCGCTTAGAATATCATTAAATAGTATATGTCATGTAAAACAATTCAGGAGTAGTCATTCATTGATAAATCAATCACTCCAGCAAACTTTCCTCAAACGCGCTTTCCGTTTGTTACAGAATAGATTACGGAATCTTCTCACTCGCTATAGCTTGCATCGATTGCTGTATTACAAGAGAATTCCGGAAGGTAGCCTACTTGTTGTAGAAGCAGCCAGAACACAAGTTCTTATAGCACCATGCACATCTAGTAAAGCTAATGTCTTGCACGTGTACTCCTTTTTCGGAAGTGATACCGTAAAGCACAGTTGGTTTAAATTCAAAAAGATTTTCCTTTCTTCGATCAGATTCGATGAGGAAGTCGCGTACAGGATCATTTCCTGTAAAATCAGACCACTAAATTGACTAAATTGATGCAGAATTAAACAATGTATTTTTATGGAATTTTCCCAACAAGCGATTTCTTTCTTAGTCTTTAGCAATTCGGGGGCATTTAGAATTTCGCGAAAACTTTAGCCTTCCTACAAAAGTAAACATCACAGGGGTGTCAAATCCGTACCGCCAGAGTAGTAGCCTTTAATTTTCACTTCAATCTCACTTTGTCGAAATTTGATGAATATTACGGTTATAGGAGGTACGCATGAAATTTCAATGTCGGTTTTCTCGGGTACCAGGGGCCGTAGCTTGAGAAGCCGCTACACAGGTACGTCCCTCTACAACACAACGAAGACTCAAAGAGATCCGTGATTAACAGATCTGTTAGATTTCTTGTTTGAAATGATGGAGGTCAGTCTCAGATACATCTAGGTAGTTCCAGTAATCAAAGCTTCCACACGCTCTAGAGATAAGAGAGTCTATGGGAATGAAACAGATGTCAGAGGAACTGGAGAAGAAGCAATTCCAATCAAAGACCAAAAGCGTCTCGGGATTAAAGCTGAGCCTCGAACGTGAAACAAAAGTTCCGCTGAGATTCACGCGTTATGTGGATAGTCGATGTGACCAAGATGTATCATGTTTTACGTTATGTGCAAGATAAAGCGGATCCCCGTAAAAATAAAAGAATATGTTGCAAATTCTTCCCCAGCACCTCTATGCATTCCCATTTAACCACAAACTCACTTTTTGCCCAACTGTAGCATTATTGACTTTTTTAGTATTCTGGCTATGTTTACCTTTGATTGGTTAGCTAGTAATTGTTGTATACTTTCCGTTTTAAATTTCCCAGTGGATAGTAATCTCAAAAGGACTAGTATGGCGAATGCTCCGCTTTCTTCTGTGCAGACGTTATAAATTCGAGACAGGGACTGACGAGACGTGTGGTACTTAGCTCCACCCTGCAGAAAAGCAGTATTGCTTTCATATTTGTATAACTTACAGTAGAAGTTCTCTAACATGTGGAGATAAATTTCGGTGTTGCTTTGGTTTCAAAGAGCATAGGGCAGGTAATAGGGCTACCCGAAATCGCGCTGCAGCGTTGAAATATTTTTATCATGAAGAGGAATTTGGTTCACATGGTTCACATTGTGAGGATGTTCTGTGGACTGGTAGCGATTAGTCAGACTATTCACATGGTTATAAGGGAGAGATCGAGTTTCATAGACCATAAAATTAAGTGTCGGGGCAATTTCGCACTCCATAATTTTTCTAATCAACCTCTTGCACTACTTAACCCCTTCTTCTTTATCACAAGGCACTAATGTCCGACTACACAAAACGGGGAAAGGGTTAAGCTGTAAGGATTTAGACATATGTAATGTCATTCTGTACATAGCATCTGACCGATACGAAAGTCGCTTGACAGATTATTTTGGACAAGCAGTAATTTCCTGCAAAATGTTGGCAACACTTCCGGAGTTCAAACTGAAGGCTTACGGCTACATTTAAAATTAGATATATCATCACTGCATCGCGATTTTGGTTTCAGCTTCTGAACACGTTTTACAGGAATACTGGATTTTGGGAAATGTTAATGCAAAATTTCACGTCTTCTTAAATGAACTAGTATGCATGTAAGATTCAACTATATACACCTTTTCATTCATATTATACGGCATACTCAGTTGGATAATTCAGACAACAGAGGGCAACAAACATGGAACTCCATCCACAAGCTGACATGCGGCACCTATACAGCGTAATGCACGCACGTTTGCAGGCTCGTATTCAAAACTCTGCTGGTTACACCGTTTATTAATGTACCAGCATTTCACATTTGTAGTGGCGTATCTCACGCTTAATAAATCTTGCAATCTTAATCACTTAAATATGTTACCTAGACCAACGTATTCCCGAAATTCCAATACTATGCATTAATTATTTTTTGATGTTGGGATTTTTTACCGTCAGTGTATATGTTAACACTGTTTTACTGAACTCTACTACAGAAACAAATGAAATAATAAGAACAGGAAGAGGGATGGAATTGGGATACCTTTTTCCTAAAAATTTCAATCTGTGGTCTCTTGACTGGTATTCTTTCACGAAGGTTGAGCTGAAACAGCTATTTAGCGACAAATAAACGATTTAGTCTAAGCACACTGGGCCACCCTAGCTATGGCAAACAGCTGACGTCGCACTAAACTGTTCATTGGCATTTCGGGCCAAGAGAAGTTGCCGCATGTAGATTTGAACAAGGCTGTCATGATGACTTAACGTGGGCCATATTTTACGGCAGTATATGTTTTGTTAGTTGTTTCTTGTCATAGTTTATTGAGTACACTGAAGGAGACGTTGACAAACGAGAGAACTACGAATTTCACAAATGCGATTCATCCACGACCAAAGCTATGGGGTAATGTAAACAAAGATGGCAATCTGACAAAGGGACAGTTGTCAAAATGTTGCCGATGACTTCGGAATCATGCTTGCAGAAGCACACAAAAAATTGCGAAATCTTCGAGCCTATGCCAAGTACGAGGCACATAAGTTGCATAAGAAATGCAGAAGCGCAAGTTCTTTTCATCGACATGGTTTGTACATGATGTTGTGAGTATCGTACCCTCTCAAGACGTGCCTGAATCAGGAATTGATAATGTGAACATTGGTTTGCGCTCGCGATCAAAAATAAAATATAAATAAAACTTGTATTATTTTTTCATACTTGAACTTAATGAAATCCACCAATCTTTCAACCAAAGCATTGCCTACTTCTGGTAGCAAGAGGATTATTGACGGATAGTACACGTAAAAGATGTACACTAAACTTCTTTACGGATCGCCAGTAGCTAACACCCGAAAGAATGAGCGCTAGTAGAGTAGTGACTGGTATGACTCTCTCTATCGGTTTTGGCAATTCTCGGTCCAATCGCTTATACGAAATATTCGGAAATAGTGATTAGAGATTCTCGTAAAATACTGGAAAATGTATGTATCCAGCATCAGTTCACAAGTTAAATTTTCTGAAGCACTCCGCTTACTTAAAAAAGAAGACATCCCGATTTGTCTAGTTCCCTCTAAGTTGATTTCTCGTGTAATGTAAAAGTAATACTGCCACACTCGCTTCCACTGCCTCGCGTTCGTCCCTTTTGTAGCAACAATGTGGCCTCGTTTAAACACTTGTGGTCCGGAAACGCAATGGCGCAAACATTGCCGGGTAATAGTGGCCGGTAATATTGTGGAACATGTGGCTGCGTTTCGTGCGGCCGCAATGTTGCCCGACAAAATTGTCGGAATATATTACTGGCAGTACGCAGTTTTTATGGCTCTTGCAAATGTACCTTGAAAGTCAGTGAGCTGACCTGAAACCACAGGAAAACGCTACGCCCTGATTGGCTGCTGGTGTACGGCTTACACGCCAAAAGCTACAGCTTCAGTGCCATCGCCATTTAGTAGTTAAATAAAACGTCAAATAAGAATTTGATAAGGTACAAAGTATCTTTTCAGTGACCTCGTTACGAGATACTTATTAAAATAATCTACCCATATCTTTCATAAAATAAGAAAAGGTATGAAAGAGACCGAATAACTACGTGCTTTTCGGATTGTCACGAACAGTACCCCAAGAAGTGAACTGCGCTGGCGGTTGGTCGTAGGGTGCAAGTCTGCGAGCAATACAGACTAATTAACTACTAGGAAACTGTTAACAATGTTGAGTGAATCTGTTCTAATACCTATTTCAAATATTCTTAAGCGGCCGAAGTTAATTCCTCGAATTTTTAGTACAGAGAAATGCTTAGAGATGTGTCGAGAATACGATGACCAGAGAAATTGCGTAGACTGTAACGGTGAGACGTTTGTAAAATACACAAGAAGACCGTTGACGCAGGCTTCCCCTTCGAACTCTACTGCAGAAAACGCAAGAAAAGGCCTTCGATAAGGAAAAACACTTGGTTTGGTAGCGCGAAATTGAACGTTGAAAAGGATATAATTATCGTTATGGCTGGGATAAGATTACACAGTACAAGTGATTTTATCATAAAGCGAAGTCTCAGTGAATACCGTGTGCGATTTTGCCGTGAGGTGTGCAATGTTACTGTGACAAGCGAAAGTCTCCCTATCGGCGGTGAAAAGAGGATTGCAGAAGTTGATGAGTCACTCATCGCCAATCGTAAGTACAGCAGAGCACGCGTCCTTAAGAACGTGGTAGAACATATTTGGTAGCATCGAAATGGAACAGAGGAAGCAGAGTACACTCTATGGGCATGACAACTTCAGTGCCCTTAATAAAACATTTAATTCTACCTAGCACCAGAGCGATAATCTACGGATGGAAAATTAATCGAAATTTGAAGAAAGAGGGCATGACGACGAATTTGTCAACGACTCCGTAGGGTTCGTATCTCCCGACAACCGTCAGTGCACACACGAAACCCTGAGCGGTTGTAGAAATCATTGAAATCATGAATTAAGAGAGATCGTTGGCCGGGGGGAGTGGGAGACAGATGAGCTACATCTCTTCCACTACTTCCATAGTTTACGCTTGTCGGTTCAAAAATAGTTCAAATGGCTCTGAGCAGTATGGGACTTAACATCAGTGGTCATCAGTCCCCTAGAACTTAGAACTACTTAAACCTAACTAACCTAAGGACATCACACACATCCATGTCCGAGGCAGGATTCGAACCTGCGACCGTAGCAGTCGCGCAGCTCCGGACTGAGCGCCTAGAACCGCGAGACCACCGCGGCCGGCTCGCTTGTCGGTCCTTGTGAGACTCTCCTCACATTCCTGGGAGACATTTCACTACTTTATCCAAGGTACGGAAGAGCTGCCTATACTAAATGCAGCATTGTCCACTCTGAGGATGTAGCTGATGAGCCAGCTAAGTAAAACTACTACTTTCTTTATTACATTGCTCTAAGCGGAACGAGAGATGTTATGCTTACACTTTTAATAACATTTAGTTTAAAATACATTCGTTTTTTGTCGTGTACGTTGTCAAGGCCACGACGGTTGTATGTTCGATATATTGTGTGTCGCTCTCAGTGAGGGCACGACTTCGATACCCAAAGCTTCTTGGAGATTACTTCTCCTCTAACCAACTGAAACTTCGTGAATAAAATAACTGACATACCTTGTGAAATTTCTAATGCGTTACTTAATAGTCAGCCGAAACCTGAATATTAGAGCCACCTGTAGTAGAAATCCGTTACAGGTTACAGCAATTGAACAAGAACTGAAGCCTCGCCTATCATTGAGCTGGGGCAAACCACTTACAGGCAAGACGCCAGGTTAGTACAACGTAATATATTTCTGCGATCCTTTGCTATGTGTTAAGATCCAACTGTGACCCCTCTCCCCACTCCCGCCCTCCCCGATCTGGAAGGGCTGGAGCCTCAGTAAAAATTAGGTCAGTACCTTGGACACGGTGGTAACATAACATACGTAAGGGAAGGGTTTCCCATTACAGTAAACATTAATCCCCCGTAATAAGTATGGAGTAGATCCTCCTAATTCTGTCTTGTTTACTTTTATCTCCAAGCAAAATTTCGAAATTGGGAAATATGTGTATAGGGACGATATGTAGCAACTTTACCTAACTGAGAGAAACACTTCATGAGTTCTCTTATCCCAAAGTGCCTGGATTTTACACTGCGTCGCTCGGCAACATCCTCGTTCTGTCGCTTTCAAAGTTCGTCTTCTTGATTTGGAACAGTTATATCGAGATCGGTGATGTCCCATAGTATGACACTAATTTCTCCAACGCAGACCAATTGGTTGAGAGGTGTTAGAGTCGACACATTCGAATAAGTAATACTGAGTTCAAAATGGTTCAAATGACTCTGAGCACTATGGGACTTAGCATCAGAGGTCATCGCCGCGCGGGATTAGCCGAGCGATCTAGGGCGCTGCTGTCATGGACTGTGCGGCTGGTCCCAGCGGAGGTTCGAGTCCTCCCTGGGGCATGGGTGTGTGTGTGTTTGCCCTTAGCATAATTTAGGTTACGTAGCGTGTAAGCTTAGGGACAAATGACTTTAGCAGTTAAGTCCCACAAGATTTCACAATCTGAGGTCATCAGTCCCCTAGAACTTAGAACTACTTAAACCTAACTAACCTTAGGACATCACACACGTCCATGCCCGAGGCAGGATTCGAACCTGCGACCGTAGCGGTACCGAGGTTCCAGACTGAAGCGGCTAGAACCTCTCGGCAACTGCGGCCGGCAATAGTGAGCAAAACACATTCAGAGCCAGTAACTATATTTGCACTTCCAGGTAACAAAGATTGAACACAACAACCAAGGAACATTCAATTACATGCGTAAAACTCAGAGCGTACAATAGCACCATAGAGGTCTATTATATTCCACATGATGCACTTTGCCACAGTTTCACACGAAATATATTGTTCACACAATTCCAACACCCACCTTTGAACATATATTTTGTATCTTGCCTTCACAAGGTAAACCAAATAATCCCACAATCTTTTCAAACTTTTCTTTGTCCAAGGGTTTTTTCAGGTCAGCCAACATGTCTTCTGTGCGCAGGTATTCCACAGTGATGTTCTGTCGCTTTATGTGGACCCGAATACAATGGTCCTTATATCAATATGTTTTACCCTAGAACTAGTGACCATTTTTAGCTACTTTAATTTAATTTAATAGTCATGGTTGACTGGAACTCTATAGCAGGAAAAGGAAGAGAAGGAAACGTAGTAGATGAATATGGAATGGGAGTAAGGAAGGAAAGAGGAAGCCGCGCGGCAGAATTCTGCACAGAACATAACTTAATCATAGCTAACACTTCGTTCAAGAATCATAAAATAAGGTTGTATACATGGAAGAAGCCTGGAGATACTGGAAGGTCTCAGATAGATTATATAATGGTAAGACAGAGATTCAGGAACCAGGTTTTTAATTGTAAGACATTTCCAAGGGTAGATGTGGACTCTGACCACAATCTATTGGTTATGAACTGTAGATTAAAACAGAAGAAACTGCTAAAAGGTGGGAATTTGAGGAGATGGGATCTGGATAAACGGAAAGAACCAGAGAGCTTCAGGGAGAGCATTAGGGAACGATTGACAAGAATGGGGGAAAGATATACAGTAGAAGAAGAATGGGTAGCTTTGAGAAATGGCATAGTGAAGGTAGCAGAGGATCAAGTAGGTAAAAAGACGAGGGCTAACAGAAATGCTTGTGTAACAGAAGAGATATTGAATTTAATTGATGAAAGGAGAAAATATAAAAATACGGTAAATTAAGCAGGCAAAAAGGAATACAAACCTCTCAAAAGTGAGATCGACAGGAAGTGCAAAATGGCTAAGCAGGCATGGCTAGAGGACAAATGTAAGGATGTAGAGGCGTATATCACTAGGGGTAAGATAGCTATTGCCTACAGGAAAATTAAAGAGACCTTTGGAGAAAAGAGAACCACTTGCACGAATATCAAGAGCTCAGATGGAAACCCAGTTCTAAGCAAAAAAGGGAAAGCAGAAAGATGGAAGGAGTACATAGAGGGTCTATAAAAGGGCGATGTACTTGAGGACAACATTATAGAAATGGAAGAGAATGTAGATGCAGATGAAATAGGTGATATGATACTACGTGAAGAGTTTGACAGGGCACTGAAAGACCTAAGTCGAAACAAGTCTCCGGGAGCAGACAACATTCCATTAGAACTACAGATAGCCTTGGAAGAACCAGGCCTAACAAAATTCTACCATCTAGTGAGCAAGATGTATGAGACAGGCGATATACCCTCAGACTTCAAGAAGAATATAATAATTCGAATCCCTAAGAAAGCGGGTGTTGACCGATGTGAAAATTACCGAACTATCCAGTTTAATAAGCCACGGCTGCAAAATACTAACGCGAATTCTATACAGTGAATGGAAAAAACTGGTTGAAGCCGACCTCGGGGAAGATCAGTTTGGATTCCGTATAAATGTTGGAACACGTGAGGCAATACTGACCCTACGAATTATCTTAGAAAATAGGTTAAGTAAAGGCAAACCTACGTTTCAAGCATTTATAAACTTAGAGAAAGCTTTTGACAACGCTGACTGGAACACTCTCTGTCAAATTCTGAATGTGTCAGATGTAAAATACAGGGAGCGAGAGGCTATTTACAATTTGTACAGAAAACAGATGGCAGTTATAAGAGTCGAGGGACATGAAAGGAAAGCAGCGGTTGGGGAGGGGGTTGTAACCTCTCCCCGATGTTATTCAATCTGTATATTGAGGAAGCAGTAAAGGAAACAAAAGAAAAATTCGGAATATATATTAAAATCCATGGAGAAGAAATAAAAACTTTAAGGTTCGCAGATGACATTGTAATTCCGTCAGAAACAGCAAAGGACTTGGAAGAGCAGTTAAACGGAATGGACAGTGTCTTGAAAGGAGGATATAAGATGAACATCAACAAAAGCAAAACGAGGATAATGGAATGTAGTTGAATTAAATCGGGTGATGCTGCGGGAATTAGATTAGGAAATGAGACGCTGAAAGTAGTAAAGGAGTTTTGCTGTTTGGGGAGCAAAATAACTGATCATGATCGAAGTAGAGTGGATATAAAATGTAGACTGGCAATAGCAAGGAAAGCGTTTCTGAAGAAGAGTAATTCGTTAACATCGAGTACCGGTATAGATTTAAGTGTCAGGAAGACGTTTCTGAATGTATTTGTATGGAGTGTAGCCATGTATGGAAGTGAAACGTGGACGATAAATAGTTTAGACAAGAAGAGAATAGTAGCTTTGAAAATGTGGTGCTACAGAAGAATACTGAAGATTATATGGGTAGATCACATAACTAATGAGGAGGTATTGAATAGAATTGGAGAGAAGAGAAATTTGTGGCACAACATGACTAGAAGAAGGGATCGGTTGATAGGGCATATTCTGAGGCATCAAGGGATCGCCAATTTAGTATTGGAGGGCAGCGTGGAGGATAAATATCGTAGAGGGAGACCAAGAGATGAATACACTAAACAGATTCAGAAGGATGTAGGTTGCAGTAGGTACTAGGAGATGAAGAAGCTTGCACGGGATGGAGTAGCATGGAGAGCTGCATCCAACCAGTCTCTGGGCTGAAGACCACAACAACCACGCTCCTTTATTGTCACAGAAGATCGTTATGGGTTCCACTATTAAATTGGGTTCTATTTCACATATTAATGTTCTTAGCCACAATGGTTCCTGTGTCGTATAAGATAGCGCCTTATACTTGGCCTCTACGGTACTCAGTGCAACAGTTTTTTTGCTTTTGACAGGACCATGAAATGAGGCATCCCATTAATTTAAAGCAGCAGCCAATAGTGGAGTGCCTATCTCCTATTTCACTCCCCCAGTCTGTATCGCTGTAGCCTTCTAGTTTTGCATTACCCTCTCTGTGGTATTTTAATTAGTTGTTTAAGTTCCTCTTAGGTATCGGAATATTTTTTTCACAGTTTTCCAGTGTTTTTCCTTTGGGTCTCTGCAATATCTGCTCACTGCATTAGTGGCAAAAGCAATGTTGGGTACTGACGTTCTAGACAAATATAAACGACTCCCTACTGCTTCTGCTTATAAAACATTCTTATCACATTCCGCATCTGCCTCATTTATATTTAACTTCTCTCCTGCTTCCAATGGAGTAGTTATTGGTTTACAATCACTCATGCCAAATTTCTTTAAGATTTTAGCTGTATATGATGACTGATTTATTCTCAATTCTTGTCTCTCTTCATCCTTAGCAATCTGCATACCTAAATAACGTTTAATGTCTCCCAAATGATGCACCTTAAACTTGGTTTGCAGCTGTTAAAAATTCTCATGTGATAAATGAAAAACACCAGTTTGCTTTTGTTTAAATGTCTGAAAATGGCCTGGTAAGCCCAAAGCCAAATAACAAAAAAAAGTAATATTGTAGAACAAAAGCAAACTGGTGCTTTGCATTTATTATAATATTGTTCTACCAAGAACCGACGGAAGATTCTGTTAACATTCTCATTTGACTTTCGTTTTCAGCCAGGATAAAGAAGTCGTCCACCCATATCGCCATTATTATTATCCCTTCCCTTTCACTTTTATACTATATATTGGGATCTACCTTAGATTGCTTCATATTCACTATTCTTAGAGTTTTATGTTGACATCGATTCCAGCAATGTCCACTCTGTTTAAGTCCATAAATACTTTTTTGCAAACGCCAAATATTTTCCCTTTCCGATCTGGGTTTCATAGCTTCTCTTGGTGGGGTATATCTCCTCCCCCAATTCCCCACTTAAATATGCTGTTTTTACATCCATGTGATGAATTGTAAAATTTTGTTTTACTGCCAAGACTAAAAGATATCTCAATGAGGCACACTTGACTACGGGTGAAAAATTTTCTTTGTAATCTACCCTTGTTTTTGCGAATATCTTTTTATTACAAGTCGTACTTTATACCTTGGTGATGAATTTTCGGAGCTCTTCAAAGTGAATACCCATCTTGCCTGTAATGGCTTCTTATCTGCTGGCATATTTACATCATTCAAATGTTTCGTTCTGAGATACAGATTCCAAGTTTCTCTCCATCGCTTCTTTCCATTCTTGAGAGTTCGGGCCGCTCATTGCTTCTTCTGTTGTTGCTGGCCCATCATTAAAAGACTGGGCTGCACACATTTCAAAATCCGGATATTCTTTCGGTTTTGGTACGCGTCCTCAAACGCATTATTCTCATAAATAGTCTCCATTTGCCTTTGACTGTCACTTTCTCTTTCTTCACATAACGTTTCACTCTTGGAACTAGGTGCAGTTAACTTATTAGTCTTGCCCTCTTCACAGTCCTTTCTGTTTTCAAAGAATACTACATCTCTCCTTGTAACAATCCTTTTATTCAATGGATCCATTAAGCGGTAGCCCTTTGAATTCTCACAGTAGCCTACAAAAATATAGTTTTTAGCTTTCGGTTCCCATTTTCCTCTTAGCTGTTTTGGAATGCATCACACTCAAAAATCCCTTATTTTGATTAGGTCAAGTTTCCTTCCTACCCATATGTCATAGGGGGTTTTATTCCTTAATGCTTTTGTAGGCGATCTATTGTTCAAATATACAGCCGTTGATATCGCCTCTGCCCGTAAATCTTTTGATAATCCAGCATCAGTTATCATGCTCCTTGCTTTATCGACAATGGTCCTATCAGCACTCTCAGAAACCCCATTTTGAGACCTTATGGTAGTTTGATGCCTGATTCCCATTTTTGCCAGATGTTTCTTCAATTCCTGGTTAATAAATTCTCCCCCCTTATAAGGTCTGATGATCTTAATCTTCTTTCCTGGCCACCTTTCGACCATATTACAATATTTCTCAAAAATGTCACTCACTTGGTCTTCGGAACGAAGAAAATAAACACGAGTATATCGTGAATAATCATCAATAACCGTAAGAAAATAATGGCTCCCACCTATGGAGTCACACTCGATCGGGCCACATAAATCTGTATGGACTAACTGTATGGCATCTGTAGATCAATTTTTTTCTAGTGTTAAAAGTTACTCTCTCTTGCTTTCCTTTGATGCATATCTAACAAGGTCCTTGGTTACATTATAATACTGTATTCCCTTTACCACATCCCTCATTAAAGACATACTCTTTCTATTTAGGTGTCAAGTCTGCGGTGCCATGAAAAACCTTGCGCTGAGTATACTGAACGACTAACATTTCTGTTTACCGTCAATGGTATCCAATTTAAAAACACCCCTTTCGTTACTGCTGTAGTTATAACTTCACCATTTTCGTTGATAACTTTTGCTCCGAGCATGTCAAGAATGACTGTATTTTCCTTATTGACAATTTCCCCTACAGACAGTAGGTTAGTCGCAACATTTTTTACATAATGAAAATCATGTGTCGTAACCATATCGGCTTCACCATTTACACTTACATGTAGGTCTAGTTTCCCAGCCAAATGATACTGGATCTTGCTGCCATCAACAGTAGATATTCCCATATGAGTCTTATCTTTAACATCATAAAGAAGAGATTTGTCTTTAACAATACGCACAGATGCACCTGATCTCCAAAAGAATAAAAATATGAGAGTGCCTTACCTTTATTATTGCTCCCTCTATCTGGGCTATCAGCAACATACCTCTTTTGCTGCGTGTTTGACCTGGGGTTTACTTTTTCTCTGCACTGAGATGCAATATGCCCCTTCTTCTGACATCTGTAGCACCTCACTGATTTCCTCTTTTTGTTTTTTGAATAAAGTGCAGATGCAGTTTCTTTCTCTAATACAGGACACCTTGAAGAACTCTTTACATCCCGTAGGATTTTCACTTTAATACAGTCACCCGTAATCGGTATACCTGAGCTTTCTAGTCGCATAGTCGTAGGCCCATACCTTTCGGGCAGTCTTGCCAACAGTAGTGTCCCTATCCATTCGTCCGCGACCTCAAACTTAATTTTTCTCGGTCGGCTCGACGTGGCTACTATTTTGTTGACGTATTCGTCAATACTATTGCATTTGTCCAGCCGAGTGGTAATTAACTCACGTAATAATCCAACTTTCCTTCTAAGACCTCCAACCTCAAATGCACTTCGTAATTTGTCCCAGACTTCCTTCGCCGTTGCAGATTTTTCAACGTGAACATAATTCACTGAGTCGACTAGTAATAACAACTTTGATTTTGCTTTCCTATCCTTACTTGAATAATTTTGATCTATGGATTTCATTGTCCCATCCACCACATCCCATAGGCCTTCTCAACGTAAATACGCTTCTACTGCAAATTTCCACGTTGCGTAGTTTTCACGACCCTTAAGTCTTTCAATACGCAGAATTTGTGCCACGCTCATTTTAACGGTAACTTATATCTTTCTTGACGAAAAGAATAAGATCGAAGAATAACACAAAAGAGTTGCGTTCGTCTTATAAGGATAACTCGTACTTCACGCAAGTGCACTACTTGGAACTTTTCCAATACTTCCTCACTATTAAATTATGTATATACTTATTCCAAATGGATCGCTGGGCCCATAACCTGGAGGCTCGACACAGGTAAATAAGTAATAGTGAGTAAAACACATTTAGTTCCAGTAACTATATTTCCACTTCCAGGTAAAATACATTGAACATAACAACCAAGGAGCATTTAGTTACATACGTAAAACTCAGAGCGTACAATAGCACCAGAGAGGACTGTTATATCCCGCATGATGCACTTTGTCGCCGTTTCACACGAAATATTTTGTTCACGCAATTCCAACAAGAGCCTGTTGGGTTTCAGCCAGGTATTCTGAGAGAAAAGTGCGAAGTGTTCCTGCACGCTTCTCTTAGTTTCCAAACACACTATAGATCACACCAGAAAATGATGTGATATTTATGGAGCGGAAATACTAATTTAACGACATAATGGGTGAAACGTCGTGCTGTTACTGAGCTAAGACGTCACTCTTCCTGCGACTCGCTGTGAGTTGGCTAGCATTCAGTGCTCGAGAACGATGCACATTCGAACACTTCTCCAGTGAACCGAAGCAATGCAAAGAGATCAATGTAGCCAACATCGACAGCCGTCGCTAAGCAACTGTCATTGCTTGTTGTAACTCAGATAAATCTCTTCCTTTACCCTTTTTTGTAGGGTGGAAAATTTTTGATGTTCACAACCAACGTTGTATTATTTTATACATCTACGTCTCCTGTACACATCACAAAAAATAGGTCATCAGCTAAGATTTTGTCATCATAATGGGACACGACTACAACTACATGTTTAAGGGATTCTGCAGTTATAGGTACACGACGAGTTCAATTGACAAATTTGATTTCGCCTGCAAAAAACACACTTCTTTGCCAGTGCTTCACTAATTATTTATTTTTGTGGTCTATTTTCGGTTTATGACATCACTGTGTAGCGTTACCGGAAGAGATAATAAAATCAGTATACAAGTTTTAATCTCAAGTAATCCTGATAGCCGCTGTGATGTAAAAACCTTCTGTGCCCTTCTCCGATTACATCTTTCATCAGTTTTAACTCTCTGAATTGCCCTTACTTTAGTAGTCCCACTTTTTGAAGTATAACCATGGGCTTTCCGTTGTCATACACCAAATAATCAGTTTTATTCATGCTGAGGAATATTTCAGAATCTATTACGTTATCCGTTGAAAGAAATGAGTGGTTGACCATTCTGGGAATTTCGTAGTAAATGGAAATGTGTGATGTGCATGAGTATTTTAAAGTCAGTTACGATCAAGATAGAAGTTTGGTTATTTCTTATGTATTCGAGCCAGGAAAACTTTACAGTACGTGGTAATTACGAATACAATCAGATGAAAGAAAGAATTATCAATCTACGTTATTATTGATCAAAACCTTGCATCCGGTGTCACAAGCAGATCTTCTGCTGTGCAAGTTGAAGGACACAGCTGACAATCCAGTAGGAGGTTCCCTGCAGTCACAGTTGATAGTACCCACTGGGAAGTGCCATTTCTCGAAATTACTCCTGGATATTCCCTCTCCTGAACGAAGAAGCTTGTGCGACCTCCAAACGATCCAATTCTGTTCACACCCAGGTGGGAGTGTTTCCCAAGCTAAAGGCCAGGTAGAGTTACTATCAAGTCGAGAGCTCCACAGTTGTTTCCTTTCTGCAGCTGCAGTTGTTTGCAAGACTGAAGTTGTCTTGAGGGAGTTTTTGGGCGTCAGATCTTGGGGCGCAGGTTGGTTTGTGGGATTAAAGGGACCAGACTGCTACGGTCATCGGTCTTGGGGTGCAGGATTGTGCCCATGTAGTGGATGGTTTTCCTGGTGAACCCGATTTATTCTCTACACGTTGGTAGCTATCTCACGACGAGTATCTTGTGGCGCTATGCCAGCAAATTGGTAGAGTTTTACAAGTGGCGTAGGTTGCTGACATATTTCCTCTAGTGTCTTGTCTACTGTGTTTGCGTTCGTGGATTTGTACCAGACTGGCCAAGCACACATTGCAGGTCAGTAATATGTTGCTAGAGTCGTACTTCTCATGGTTTGTGCTCGATAGCCCTACGTGCTGCCAGTGATCTGGTAGGATATTATTTCTGGCTTCCGCCTTTTCTGTCGTTTTGTCTAATGCTGCTGATAAGTCAGAGTGACCTGAGATGTTTATTACATTGTACTTATTACAATAATATGAATACCCACACAAAGTTTATCAAACATTATAGAATCGATGTCTGTAATGTTTACACGTCGCCAAGATGCAAGGAATGCTGGCATACCTGTCTTGTGAGGTAGTGGATATGAAAACTAAGAAAATTCACAAAAGGGAGAATAACTTGCTTTTTCATACAACCAAACAAGCTCCCATAGTGGTTATGACAACTTTAGAGCCTTATCCCAGTACAACAAAACTACACATACAAAGGCAAAGGGGATGAACTACAGTGATATATAATCCAGGATGTTTCCCACAAACGTTAATAAATCAAATAAATTCTTTTAAATCGTGTTCCTCCCACACAAACAGGGTTTCCTTTTACGTTGAATACTTTGGTCTCTTCGTTAGTGCTGCCCGTGACCACGAAACAGCCACTTTCATCATATGTGGGGATCGCGTGCCACTAAAGTTGAAACCCTGTTGCACGGAAACCGATTACAGAATCGACGATAAACTTAATGGCAGCACACACAAAAATTTTGGGTAGATCGCTGAAAGTGGTAACACATCTAAACAGTTGTAGTCTTTGCTCAAGACGGGTGTGATACCGAAATTCACCCCTCAAGATCACTGACCTGCTTACATCCAGAAAATCAACTTAAAAATACTTGATCCAACGAATTATAACGGTCGCGATTTGCTAGATATTAATACTCAGAGGCAATTGAAGAGATTTAAGTTAACGAGCAACAGTGTGAGGACGGAAACAGGATCTGTTTATCAAACTGATTTAAATACAATCGCCCTGGCCGTATTTCCTTTCCAAGGACGTTATCAGATGCAGGGTCTTCCACCAGTATGAACCCACTAAAAACTTTGACGTTTTGTGTTTGGTGAGGAATATGGTGCAAAATATGATAAAATTTCACGTGACAAAACAAAAAAGTTATAGTGAGAGATAGTGCGGGATATTTTTCATGTTGACACTTCCGTATTATCTAAGATCTACAGTTACTGAACTACATGCAGTGCCAAGATGGCGGACAACGCTGTAGATGAAACTTCACAAGTCAAATGACAGTGACGTTGACATGGAGTGAGTGTTCCAGTGACGAATATATTCTGTCATCAGGTCAATCGAATATGAAGGTATTTTTTTTAAACTTAATTCTACATAAACTTGGGATATAAAGGTGTAGAATGTACTCTCATTACATACTACTATATGAAGCTTTCGTCATATGGGAAAGTGAACTAACCGCATGCGGGTCTTTGAAAAATTATCGTTTTGAATGTGTAAGTTTTGTCAAGTTTCATTTAACTTCTTTTCTTGTTGAGTTGGATTTCTGAATATATAAGTGGAGAACGTGTATGCTGTAGTTTGACATTCAGAAAAAAGTTATGTTCTTGCAGAAACCAATGAAACTATGAAGGTGAAGCGCAAGAAAGGTATCCCAGATAAGTGGGAAAAGAATGTTTGGAAGACCTGCAAAAACAGCGGAAAATAATTTACAACATCGACAGGCCGAATAGTAAGCAGAAGAGTGTTACAGGAATACTGCCGTACGTGTCGACACAAATGTTATGATAAAGTGTCATTGCAGCGTCGGCAATCATTTCTTGCATTGCAACAATGGATAGAATGAAACACAAGCGGCTTTGTCTGGGCGGTCTGTTAAGTCATTCTTTCTGGAGGGTGGAAGATCAAATACTGAAGATTCCCTAAGAACCTTTCATCATTCCTATAGCTTTGAAAAGATATAAGTAAACACGGTATGACGATGTGGAATATTATGAAGTGAGTTCCTCTACACGTGTCATATGTTGGTCAGCTCTGAACCTCAAGATCCCATTTACGAGAGCAAAGAAGAAACATCTTCAGTCACTGCTGTGCTTCATTCTATTTTCAATGATTTTTATGAGAACTTACCACGTACTACACAGGTAATCGGAAACTGCAGTGAAGACGGGTTGTCAGATGATGAATGAGATCCCAAAAATTCTGTTTAAAATGTGGAAGACATAATCTCTTAATAATACGTAATGCGTCCCGAAGTTGAATGAAGCAAGCCTATTTTACGGCTAACATCTGAGAGGAGTATGTAGTAATTCAAAATTTATTAGTTACTTGTAAGAACCATAATATTTTCAGGCCTGTAATGTATGTGTTTCACTTGAAAAGCCAAATAAACCTGTGCGAGCCACTTCATCTCCGAATAACTGCTGCAACCTACATTCTTCTGAATCTGCTTGCTATATTCATTTCTTGGTCTTCCTCTACGATTCCACCCGTTGTGTAACAAATTCCTTTTCTCTCGAATTCTATTCGGTACCGCCTCATTACTTACGTGACCTATTCGTCTAATCTTAAGCATTCTTCTGTAACACGGCAGTCCAAAAGCTTCTGTTCTGTTCTTGTCTAAATGTTTACAGCCCATGTTTCACTTCCATACACGGCTACATCCCATACAAATACTTTCAGAAAATACTTCCTAATACTTGAATCTATATTCTATGCTAACAATCTTTATAAACATTTTTCTTGCCATTGCCCGTCAAGATTTTACGTCCTTTCTTCTTCGCCCGTCATCAGTTACATTGCTGCCCAAATAACAAAGCTCATCTACTATTCTATGTGTCTTCTTTACTACTCTAATTCACTCAGCATCACCTGATTTAATTCGACTATATTCCATTATCCTTGTTTTGCTTTTATTGATGTTCATCTTACATCCAAGTTTTAAGACAGTGACCATTCCGTTCAACTGCTCTTCAAAGTCCTTTACTGTCTCTGTCAGCGTACTGATAGTAAAATTCTTTGTTATGATTCATTCAGACACAGTTCACTTGTAAGCTACAACTGGCTACACGCTGCCGACTGTGGTTCAGTTTACTTCGTAACACAGTACTCGCACCTCGCAGCGAAGCCCTGTAATTCACAACAGGCACTCACAGCCTCCTGCCCATTTTGGACGCCGGCTAAGGCCCAGCCTTTGCGCCACAGTGATGCCGGCGCAGCGTCACGTCAAAAGCGCCGACCTGTTTTGTTTCCGGCGAGCTGCGCGGGTGGGCGCCCTCTCTGGGAAGCCTCCCACGCAGATTACAAGGGCTCTGAGGGCCATACCGTGCCTTAAACTTGCTCTAAATTAACACCCTTCTCGGCCCCGCACAGTAACGTTCGTCCCACTCGCCGCCTAAGGCCGCCTTAATGTTTTAATTCGCAGAAGCATTACTGCGGGTTGCCACCCTCGGCCCATAAGGCCAGAGCCAGCGTTAATCCTCCCCCTTCCCTCCCCCCTCCTGTTCCCCCTGAAAAGCGTCTTGTTTGTGCGCCGGCGAGTAATTTAATTTCCAGGAGAAAGTGAACGCCGCGCTTCGAGTTAAAGTCGGCATTTTGCCGCCTCCAGTTGCGGCTTTAACTTCCCGAGCTTTCTGAGATTTCCGGTTAGAACGCAAATGTAGCAGCCTATTCACGCCTTTGAGAACCCTCTGGGCTCTATCCACCTAATCTGTCCTCTGTTCTGTGGTACGTACTGCTGGTAATACCTCAGACGCTAGTCAATTTTCTCTCTCGACAGCTTTCTTACCAAAAAGCCTGTGACGACCCGTTGATAATCTCTCTTACTCACCTCGCTCGTCATGTTTAGTCAAGGACGAAAGCAGGACTATGCAGCCAAGCAGCAGGTTATTGTGCTGTGCAGTCAGGTCGCTAATTACCTCACTTAAGGTACAGTTTGTGCTCCAACCGGTTAAATAGTTCAAACAGTCCGCTTGTTTTCACTCGTAATAGATAGATGCCACGTACGAAGTCAACAGCTGACTGTTTTCCGTAGCCAGTAATATCACTCAGATTTTCGTAATTTTACAGATAAATTTCTTTTTTTTTTCTTAAAACTATATACACTAAACACATTTACTCGAGTGGATATCTATGAACAAACCAATATGCAGCTGTAGTCCATAGTTTCGTGTAATTGCCGAATTATATTTAATATCTACAGAAGACACGACGGCACACAAATGATAGTGACATTACAGACTTTTCTGAAATATGATGACTGGCGTAGGTCATATTACATCATTCTCATTACATCACGTATCAGACTGATCGTGGTCATGCAGACGCCGCAGGGTTTCAAAGTACCTCTGCACAGACAATAGGATGCAACTAAACAAACTTAACAATTAATCAATAACGATAATCACATTAGATCAACAATTGCCTCGAGAACATCGATCAGAGGAAGATTTCAGTTACGGGAACAACATTTACGAGCAAAAAGCAAGTAAGTGACAACATACAGTCTTCACAATTTTGACGTGAAAATATCTGTTCGCTCATCGGTCGAACATTGTTGTGTGACAAAATATCGTCACATCTCAATCTCTAATAGCTACGAGACTACTAATAAACAGTGGTGACGTCTGGCGCATATTTGCTTCGCCTGTGTCGTCATTTCACCAGTGTGGGCGCATGCGCGTGACTATTACGAGTTGGTATAGCCTGGAAACACATACAGAGTGGTCCATTGATCATGACAGGGCCAAACATCTCACGAAATAAGCGTCAAACGAAAAAACTACAAAGAGCGAAACTCGTCTAGCGCTATAGTTGGCCCGCTAGATGGCGCTGCCATAGGTCAAACGCATATCAACTGCGTTTTTTTTAGATAGGAGCCCCCATTCTTTATTACATATTCGTGTAGTACGTAAAGAAATATGAATGTTTTACTTTGAGCACTTTTTTAGCTTTGTGATAGATGGCGCTGTAATAGTCACAAACATATGGCTCACAATTTTAGACCAACAGTTGGTAACAGGTAGGTTTTTTAAATTAAAATACAGAACGTAGATACATTTGAGCATTTTATTTCGGTTGTTCCAATGTGGTACATGTACCTTTGTGAACTTATCATTTCTGAGAACGCATGCTGTTACAGCGTGCTTACCTGTAAATACCACATTAATGGAATAAATGCTCAATATTATGTCAGTCAACCTCAATGCATTTGGCAATACGTGTAACGACATTCCTCTCAACAGCGACTAGTTCTCCTTCCGTAATGTTCGTACACGCATTGACAATGCGCTGACGCATGTTGTCAGGCGTTGTCGGTGGATCACGATACTAAATATCTTTCAACTTTCCCCACAGAAAGAAATCGCGGGACGTCGGATCCGGTGAACGTGCGGTCCGTGGTATGGTGCTTCGACGACCAATCCACCTGTCATGAAATATTCTATTCAATACCGCTTCAACCGCACGCGAACTATGTGCCGGACATCCATCATGTTGGAAGTACATCGCCATTCTGTCATGCAGTGAAACATCTTGTAGTAACATCGGTAGAACATTACGTAGGAAATCAGCATACATTGCACCATTTAGATTGTCATCGATAAAGTGGGGTCCAATTATCCTTCCTCCCATAATGCTGCACCATACATTAACCCGCCAAGGTCTCTGATGTTCCACTTGTCGCAGCCATCGTGGATTTTCCGTTGGCCAATAGTGCATATTATGCCGGTTTACATTACCACTGTGATGAATGACGTTTCGTCGCTAAATAGAACGTGTGCAACAAATCTGTCATCATCCCGTAATTTCTCTTGTGCCCAGTCGCAGAACTGTACACGACGTTCAAAGTCGTCGCCATGCAGTTCCTGGTGCCTAGAAATATGGTACGGGGGCAATCGATGTTGACGTAGCATTCTCAACACCGACGTTTTTGAGATTCCCGAGTCTCGCCGAGTTTTTCTGCTACTGATGTGCGGATTAGCCGTGACAGCAGCTAAAACATCTACTTGGACATCATCATTTGTTGCAGGTGGTGGTTGACGTTTCATATGTCGCTGAACACTTCCTGTCTCCTTAAATAACGTAACTCTCCGGCGAATGTTCCGGACACTTGGATGATGTCGTCCGGGATACCGAGCATCATACATAGCACACGCCCGTTGGGCATTTTGATCACAATAGCCAAACATCAACATGATATCGACCTTTTCCGCAGTTGGTAAACGGTCCCTTTTAACACGGGTAATGTATCACGAAGCAAATACCGTCCGCACTGGCTAAATGTTACGTGATACCACGTACTTAAACGTTTGTGACTATTACAGCGCCATCTATCACAAGGCGAAAAAAGTGGTCATACTAAAACATTCCTATTTCTTTACGTACTACACGAATATGTAATAAAAATGTGGGTTACTATTTAAAGAAACGCAGCTGATATCTGTTCGACCTATGGCAGCGCCATCTAGCGGGTCAACCATAGCGCCGTCTGGTTTCCCCTTTCAAGTTAGACGAGTTTCATTCTTTGTAGTTTTTCGTTTGATGCTTATTTCGTGAGATATTTGGCCCAGTCACTATCAATGGACGACCCCGTATAGCTAGGATTTTGCGAAGAGCTTGGGGAATACCTACTACGAGGCAAAGTTAGACTATAAAAATATTCGCTGAAATAGAGCTTAATATCGGTGATGAATTGAATATTATAAAATAAAGAAAGGTGTCGTCTTATATCACTCGTAAATATGTTCGGAACAGAAAACGCATCTCAGAGGAAATCTCGCCTAGAAAGGACTGTCCAGCGCCGAGCTAATGCGAAAGCTACGGCAGCTTCGAAAAGGATATGAAAAAATCGGTAAAGAGATTACGGAGCTAACTTGTCTAGCATAAAGCGGTTAGCGACACTAGAGGCGTCGTTGTAACCCAATATACACTCCTGGAAATTGAAATAAGAACACCGTGAATTCATTGTCCCAGGAAGGGGAAACTTTATTGACACATTCCTGGGGTCAGATACATCACATGATCACACTGACAGAAACACAGGCACATACACACAGGCAACAGAGCACGCACAATGTCGGCACTAGTACAGTGTATATCCACCTTTCGCAGCAATGCAGGCTGCTATTCTCCCATGGAGACGATCGTAGAGCTGCTGGATGTAGTCCTGTGGAACGGCTTGCCATGCCATTTCCACCTGGCGCCTCAGTTGGACCAGCGTTCGTGCTGGACGTGCAGACCGCGTGAGACGACGCTTCATCCAGTCCCAAACATGCTCAATGGGGGACAGATCCGGAGATCTTGCTGGCCAGGGTAGTTGACTTACACCTTCTAGAGCACGTTGGGTGGCACGGGATACGTGCGGACGTGCATTGTCCTGTTGGAACAGCAAGTTCCCTTGCCGGTCTAGAAATGGTAGAACGATGGGTTCGATGACGGTTTGGATGTACCGTGCACTATTCAGTGTCCCCTCGACGATCACCAGTGGTGTACGGCCAGTGTAGGAGATCGCTCCCCACACCATGATGCCGGGTGTTGGCCCTGTGTGCCTCGGTCGTATGCAGTCCTGATTGTGGCGCTCACCTGCACGGCGCCAAACACGCATACGACCATCATTGGCACCAAGGCAGAAGCGACTCTCATCGCTGAAGACGACACGTCTCCATTCGTCCCTCCATTCACGCCTGTCGCGACACCACTGGAGGCGGGCTGCACGATGTTGGGGCGTGAGCGGAAGACGGCCTAACGGTGTGCGGGACCGTAGCCCAGCTTCATGGAGACGGTTGCGAATGGTCCTCGCCGATACCCCAGGAGCAACAGTGTCCCTAATTTGCTGGGAAGTGGCGGTGCGGTCCCCTACGGCACTGCGTAGGATCCTACGGTCTTGGCGTGCATCCGTGCGTCGCTGCGGTCCGGTCCCAGGTCGACGGGCACGTGCACCTTCCGCCGACCACTGGCGACAACATCGATGTACTGTGGAGACCTCACGCCCCACGTGTTGAGCAATTCGGCGGTACGTCCACCCGGCCTCCCGCATGCCCACTATACGCCCTTGCTCAAAGTCCGTCAACTGCACATACGGTTCACGTCCACGCTGTCGCGGCATGCTACCAGTGTTAAAGACTGCGATGGAGCTCCGTATGCCACGGCAAACAGGCTGACACTGACGGCGGCGGTGCGCAAATGCTGCGCAGCTAGCGCCATTCGACGGCCAACACCGCGGTTCCTGGTGTGTCCGCTGTGCCGTGCGTGTGATCATTGCTTGTACAGCCCTCTCGCAGTGTCCGGAGCAAGTATGGTGGGTCTGACACACCGGTGTCAATGTGTTCTTTTTTCCATTTCCAGGAGTGTAGAAGACAGTGACAGTATAGTCGTAGGTGACAATCGGACAGCGACAAACGAGTATGTATCCTCGACCACGAAATATAGCGTATCATCAGCCGACGCTGACCCGTCGGGCGACAATGTCAGTACTCTGATGAAGGATGCTACGGTAGACTTTCTTACTGAGCAAACCACCAGAGATGACATACTCGTAGGAGAGCGGCGCATACTCATTTCACCAAGGCCTTCAGCAATTTGAAGAAGGTTAGGGCTAAACATCGCACTGTGCTACCAGAAGCATTCCCAGTGACACGACGTCGGAATCAGTAACACTTGGCAGTTGCCACATGCTATAAACTTGCAATTTATCTATCCTGTAACCATTATATTATTCTGAACAACCATTATATTAAAGAAAATAATCGAGTTTTCAAAATATAGCTGGACACATAAAAATATCTACTCACAAAGGGCGGCACATACAAAGGTATTTAAATTTACAAGTTTCGGAGCCAGTGGCTCTTTCTTCTGGCAGAAGGACCGAAGGGTAACGAAGAGGGGTGAAGGCTTAGAAAACGGAGAGAGTTCGGAAAGGTAGACCAGAATCCCGGTTCGGGGGAAACTTTCCGTACAGGACGAGAACGTAAGACTGCTTAAGTCAATCAATCTTTCCTTCTTATCCCCTCCGGTAAGTCTCCCCAGTCCCGGCGTTCTCGGTGACTTTTCCGATCTCTCCCCATTTCCTAAACCTCATCAGTCGTTTTCCTTCACCCTTCTTCCATCCTCTTCAACCCTTCTGCCAAAAGAAGGAGCCACTGGCTCCGAATGCTTGCAAATTTAAGTAACTTTATATGTGTATTCCCCTGCCGCCGCTTGGTGATGAGACTTTCTTTGGATATCCAATTACTTTACATTCTATTAAAGAGATTGATAGTTAAATCAGACATTAATACGGAACACTTGTTTTGACTTTATCCCGCCGTTCTTACGAAAAATATAAAGAGCGGAATGGAACTGCACGCACAGAATTTTCTTCATACTGTGACGGTTCATTTCTGTGGCCAGTACTGGCGGCTACGAATTATCGCTCAACGAGTCCAGCGCGCAATTAGAATAACGCACACGGCGGCCTCAAGCGCTTGGAGAGCGCTGAGGTGGACTGGAGGAGATGCAGATGGAGCGATCAACCTGGTCAGTTCGCTCGAATGAGGACGATTTTGCGGGGGCATCTGGCTTTGCATCGGGTTCCCATGGCGACTGGGTCCGTTTATTAAGACCTCCGGGCACATTTTGAGAAGCAACTAACCGTGCATGTTACTGTATCATTCTAACTTAAGAACATTGTACTGAATGAGAAGGTGAATGTAGTATTTTCTATATTTTGTGATTTATGGCCAACTGAAGTTAGAACGTTTTGCAATCCAGCTGGCGAGGCCGGTGTTAGTGGCTGATATCTAGTGCTTAGTTTAAGTTTATTACTTAAAGGATCTCTTGGTGATTTAGAGCGTAAGGGACACTGGTTCCTGAGTTCATTTTTTGTTCGGCCGTGTTCAGTCAACATCCCACACACACACACACACACACACACACATAGTTCTGGCTAATGGTTATTTAATTTTAATAAGATTATTAGTGTAGAGCTATTTTTTATTATTATAAAGTTCTATGTCGCGTTGGCCAACTTCAAGAGAGTTCGTTGACACTATTTTAATAATTGTTGCTTGCTGGTTTTTTTAATTAACAATAAAGTACGATTCTAAACTGGGAGATCACCCTCATGATAGATAATTTATGTTAAGATTATTTTAAAAAATAAAGAAATGTTAAATTTGATCGAACTCTTACGCATACATCTCATTCCCAGTACCACCATTCCTAAAATTTCTTTTAATTTTTAATGCCACTCTATTGTCTCCTTATTCGGTCAAATAATTATAAATTTAAGTCTACGTCTGCTTATAAATGGTGAGTCAAAACGCAATGCCAGGATTTTAGAAATGCATTCGTCACACAATAACAAGGAAAAAATCTAGTAAAGATGACCTTCAAAATGCATACTAGAAGGGCTATGAGCATCTCTTTATCTTCGATCCAGTCAAACAAATCTCTTCTACTGCGAACTGTTTTCTTTCCGTATTCTGTGAGGAGGTAATATGGACCACAACAAGAAAAACAGTCTAGTGAAATGGGATCTAAAATGCGTATCTTAAAGGCTTTGGGCACTTGTTCATCTTCGCTACTGTGAAACTTATCTCTGCTATTGAACAAGTGTTCGTAGCTCAGAAGGTATGCATTTTAGAGTTCTTGTTTACTGCACATTTTTCCTTGTTTAAATCCATACTACGTCCTCCAAAAATATGGAAAGCAAAGAGCCTGCAATAGAAGATATGTGTTTCACAGCACCGAAGATGAAGAAGTGCTTGTAGCTATGCATTTTAGAGCCCGTTTTTTCATGTTGTATGACTAATCTATTCCTAAGGTACTGCACTCGAGCTCTGAAAAATCCTGTTCTCTCAGGAAGCCACTGCTCACTTCCGTATTCCATTGGCGCACTGTGAGAGGAAAAATGTATGCCTACTTACTTCCTCTAAATTTACTCAACAGGGTTAACCGAGAGCTACGTCGTCTGTCTTCCAAGGATTCTCGTTTGAGTTCTCCGAACAATTCTGTTATACTTTCGTATGGCGTCCACCGACCTGTTACGATGTAACTGTTTGATAACTGTTTTCATATCACTTATTGAAGACTCCACATACTGATAAATTCCTCTAAGAATACTCAGAGCAATTACATTCCCATAATCTTTCCAACAAATTTAAGTCTTCCAGTTAGCTTCTCTAACTCTGATTTTACGTGATCGTCCCATATCACATCATTTCTTAGTGTTACACCTCAATACATATATGATTTGGTGTGCTCAGGAGATTCACCAGTAATCTTGTCCTCAGAACGGTGTCAAGATTTTTCTCCCTTTCATTGGCATTACGTTACAGTTACCTGCAATTAATGGCTGCTACCGTTCATTATTACGAACTGGAAATTTTGCCCAAGTCTTTCCCTAATTACTTACGATCTTCTGAAGGCGATACTTTCTTGTGGACTACAGTACCGTTACCGAACAACCTCGTAGTGCAGTTCATCGTACTAGGTTTTTACAATTAAAGTGCAGCTACTGACGGAGGTCCATTGTTGGCTGTAAATATCGTATGGCAGCCAAACTTGGTAGATATGCAAATGTGTTAATGCGGAATTGATTTATGTTGAAAAAACGTTAGTTCCGATTTTGGTCACCAGGTGTAAACCTGGTTCTGTAAAGCATCCCGTAGGCGTGGCCAGTGCTCATATCGAACAAACTGTGTGTCAGTTAATAGCAAAATCAGCATTACGGCTATCTCATGTTTCGCCTTTTCTGCAGGTATGCCGTTCCCAATCCATCAGATGTGGAAATGTTTCTATACGCCTTTCTTGCATTCGCAGCTATAATGAATTCTACTCTGTAAATGATGAAAGTCTATCTGAATGCAGCTTGCCGCTAACTTGGTGTAATGTTTTGTCTGTACAGAGGTGTATCTGTCGCCTTTATTACTCTTTCACTCTCACACATAAATCGGTACAATAAAGTCAGGGCTTCGTGTTTTCTTATTAGGCTGATCCGTGAAAAGACAGACAAACAATTATGCTAATGGAGGATTCAGAGTAATTTCTCGAATTCCATTCACTCTCTCTCTCTCTCTCTCTGTCCTTTATCTGTGTACAGTTTAAATATATTAATTACGTGAAATCAGCCTAGTAGAATCTCTGGTGGAGCCCTTCGTCTTAATATTCAGCGGCTGGCTTGCTAGAAAAGATCTTTGCATTTGTTATTATTATTAAGCGCTGCATTCAGTTGGGAAAATCGATCGTTTGAACAATTCGTTCAGTTTACGACAGATCTAAAATTTCAGATGTGGACGAAGCCTTTTTGGACGATTTCAAAAAACTCAGAGATTGCAGGCTCTCTTCGTCACAGCTGAAACTTCCCAATTAATTACAGGGCCCAGACAATCATCAATGATTCAGACAGAGAACTCATTCGTCATTCACTCTAGAATAAAATGGTCACAAACCTTATTTCTGAGGAAAATTGTATATTGAATCCATTTCCGTACATGTTCCGTTTTCTGTTGGTTCCAAGTCTCATGTAAATTTTCCTTTACAGGTTTTCTTTATCTTTACCTATCACGCTAGCGGCACAAACGTTCCTCGCTCGCTTTAGCGCGAAGAAGAGCAAATAAATCTCTTTTAGCAATCCGATAATCCTCCAACCGATACTTTCCGAAGCTGTTCCTTTCTCCCTCTATAATAACCATGGAGCATACATTTCTGTACCTCTGTTGTTCCAAAGAATAAACGTACTAGAAAAATACTTTGGCGTCGACGAGCTGTCGGCGCATATATTACTAAAAAATCTGATCAGATACTTTTCAAACTTAAATACATGTGGATGATTTGATTGACCATTATTAATTATTGCGTGGTAGAGGGTAATTTTCCGTGGGGAGATTACAATGCCCCTCGCAGCGAGCGAAGTTTGTGAGCTCAATTTTGATTCACCGAACACACTTCGCGAGCTATCTATTAGCGTGGACAACCCGGAAGTGATGATTGTCAGTCCTCCGACTGTAAAAGAATATTATATTTGAGACAGACGAAGAAAAGAAATGTTGAAGACAGAAGAAATGAAGAGAACGGTACCGCGGCTGTATTGCTTTTACGTGCATCTAGGTGTTATGTTTGCTGTGCACAACCAAGGAAGATGATCTTTCATGAACTGATGTCAGGGTCTACCCATTCGGGAACTTTCTTAAGCAGGGAAACCTTGGAAAACCTCTTAAGCCTAGACCCCCAGCCTACGGTACATAGAAGATAGGAAAGCCTATAGAAGAAAAAAAAATATAATTTTGAAATAGATCTTTAAAGGAAAGACAGGGATCAATTTGTATCACGATTTGGAGAAGAGTGGTTTGTGCCTCTAGCAAAAAAAAAAACGTTTTACAATAAATAACGTGAATTCTCGTTTAACAATCTTGCTCCTGGTACAATATCTTGCGGTGCTAAACTCCCCCGGGTCTTGCATGTCCCCGACGTCCACATTTGTAGTCGGTCTTCAACGCGGCCCCCTTTGGAGTTGATCTTCTACGCGGCCCACAATGGGAAGAGTAGAAGGAACAGGGATACTCGAATTCACATGCAACATTCATTCCAAAAGAATTAGCAATGACCAAAAGGAAAACTCTTCCTGTAAGAGAACTGATTAGGTTGCACCGTCCAAGATTCTCCTTTTTGAAAGCAAAATCCTTATGGCTTCATGGATCCTTTTTGTTACGACGTACTTCAAGGAATTCAACCATTAACTAATGATGTTGCCAAAAGCATCATCCGATTTACTCCCTTTTGAATACTCCTTTTGACTTTGCCTCCCCTCTTGTGCTTATAAGTCCAAAAGTTCTAACACATTTTCTATCACTGATTTGTTCTTCGTAATTTAAAGGATTCATGTAACTTACTATAGATTTTGGATTCAAATCATCGAATAATGGAAAGTGTAGTTCATTTTATACCAAGACATCATCCATATTTCCTTGATAAGTCATATAATTTAGCTATACTCAAAACTTTTTATTCTAAATACATATATTTCTTCGCTTGAGTGCTGAAATGTAAAAGTTATTAACATTGAGGAATGCGGATTCGCTTCTTTCAATTACTCTCTGATTCATACGGTGTTCATCCATGCTCATATATGGAAATGGATTTTTCACACAAAATTCCCAAACGAACACGAACCATTAAATTACTACTGAATCTATGAATATTACTTTCTTTAATCATTCATTAATAAATTAAAATCTCTTAACTTCTAATTATAACACCTATTCCTTTTAAAGTTCAACATGAATCAGTTTATCCTCGCGTTTGGTGCGAGTCTCTTACAAAGCATATCTGTATCGTCTATATCGATTTTAATTCTCGCGCCGACGTCAACTGTTTTGCGCGGGAAATTATCTTTGCGGCGTTAACCGTCACTCACTATTCACTACCACAACACATCCCTTCACACGTTTACACATGTAAGCGTTCACATGAGATTATATATGAATATTCACTCGGAACCTCTTTTGATTATTCAGCGTCATTTGCGGGAAACATTTCATTCTTCTTGAAGGTCAGTTAGATCCTTAATCATTCTTGATGACATTAGCAATGCTAAAGATCTATGTTCACCCAAACCACAGGTGAAGCCTATCTCAACTATCTTCTTTACAACACTCGATAATAATAGTTAGTCACTATTTCTATACTCTATGTCACTGATTAACTATTTCAATTTAAAGGTTTCTATCACTACACACACAGTTTATTGTTATGTTTTTTACGAGCGTTCATTTTGCTTTTGGCACGACCAACAATGGGGAGCAGTATGGGCTTGTAGAGGGTTCGATCAAACCCCATTTCAACATGCGATCTATTTCTTTTTGAACTTGAGCCTTTAACCTCCAGGGAACAGGATAGAAAGTTCTACAATACGTTTCGTGTGGCTTAACGTAGAGATGGCATATGTATCCCTTAATAACTTCTGGCCATTCGTCAAACACGTTTTCATACACTAATAATAATTCTTTGAGCTGCTTCTTCTGCTCGTCAATAATGCAGTCGGATTCATTTAACTTCTCATACACTAATTGACCGAAGTCTCCTTTGACTTGGAACTCATTATTTACGTGCTGTTTAGAATTTTGTGCAGTCCTGATTACTTGCACACTGATCCCACTATTATATTTTCTGGTAAGGCTTTCCTTTTTCAACAAGTCCAACTCAATTTCTTGTTTATTTACATTTAACCCAATTTTTCCTGTTTTAAAATCTATTCTGCATCCGTATTGACGTAGGCTGTCGACTCCTATAATGCAGTCTACCACCAAATTTTTTACAACAAGGAATGTGCTTAATATTGCTACATTTCCGACTTCTACACTAAGTAGTGACTGCACTTTTACATTAGCCGATCTAGCCCCAACGGCGCCTATTATTCTGCAATTTTGAACTGGAAAAATTGGTACTCGTCTTATATTTCTGATCTTGTTGAATAGAGCCTCCGAAATAACATTCGTGGTTGCAGCTGTGTCCAAAACCGCCACTATAGGTACAGTCTCCAAAATGACTTGCACTTCGGCTACTGCCACCTGTTCCTTATCCTCATCTTGGAGTTCTAAGTCCTCGGTCAATTCATCTGCCAGTAATCGTCCATCATTATACGTTAGCATTGGTACACATATCCTGTTGCCCCTCAACCAATTGTTGACCGCTCCTCCGGGGCACGAGTGGGTCCTTACAAGTTTGTTGGATTTTGATTCGCCTGGTGGTTGACATCGTCCGTCACTTCGGTAATTACCGGTTGATTCGTAGATGTCCGTCCCCACTGATGTTGGTTATTTGAATCTATTCCCCCCGGTTGATTCCACTTTCTATTACTGTTATTGTTCCAGGCTTGCGGTCTGAAATTCCTTTCGTTCCCCCATACGGGATTGTATCGTTTCCCATTCCTGTTGTTCCTTGGATAGCCCCTCGCAAGACTATTGCCGGTATTATTATTGAGATTTTGAGGGGTTTCTCCACTATTTATCGATCTCTGTGCGTTCCCTTGCCTACCATTTGGCGGAGGTTTTATCTCCCTATATTGGAATCTGTTGTTACGGGCTTTCTGGTTGCTCTCTTCTATAATGTCTATATGATCTAACGTCGTGAGGAACGACTCCAAGTCTTTATCGTTCCCGTAAATTAATTGATTCCGGATGTTAGTTGGTAATCTTGCCTTAAGTATGTTTATTATGTCTGGCAAAGGCATAGGTCTGTCCCAATATCTAGTTTTGTTTATATATTTTTCAAAATATTTCCTAATGCTTCCTTTTGAAAAAGAGAAAGGCTCTGGGTAGAGCACCTCCTGCCTTAGGCGTTCCTGTACCCCTTCTGACCAGAATTTTGCTAAAAATGCTTTCTCAAAATCGTCATATGTCGAGCAAACAGAAGTCATGTCCGAGGCCCAGATCGCCCCCGAACCTTGTATATACCCAGTCACGAAACTGATTTTCTGCCACTCCGACCAATTTCTGGGTAGCACTCCTCTAAAACTTCGTATAAAAACAATCGGATGGACCCCCCTTTTGTCAGTGTTAAAAATCTGGAAATGCAGATGCTTTCTCATTTTTTCTTCAGCATGGCAAAGACTTTCGTAATCTCCGTCAGATAAAACTTCACGCGAACAACTAGCTCGTGGCAATTTAATATTCGAGTTACTCACACAAGTCGGTATTGTGTGCGAATGTGCAGTAACTGGCTCTATAGTCGCTGCCGACTTCTGCTGCTGGCCTGTATTCATTTGTTCTGAGCCTTGTTGTGAAACGCGTATCGACTCTTCTATCGTTTGTTTCCAATGCTCGAAATCAGCACCTAACTGCTGTCGCACTTCCTCAGGTCCTTTCGCAAACAAATTCTCTTCCTGTTTGCCGCATAGACTCTGGAATGCTGCTTTAACATTTTGCTCAACGTTCTCACACATTAGCCTTTTGTTTTCTAATGTGATTTCGGATAATTTACCCGTTAATACATTAATCTGGTGATCTATAACGTCTTGACGTTCTGTCAGATGTTCCACACTTTCCTTTAGGTTCGTCTGCGTACGTGCCAATTCAGGAAGTTGCGCAATTGCACATAACATGGTATCTTGCTTTTGTACTAATTGCGGAACCATTTCCACCTGTTCCCGTACGGTGTCTATCTTAATAGCCACATACTCCTTCATTTCTACACGTACGCGGTGAGTAGATTCCTCACATTGAGCTTTCACCAATTCTATTTGTGCAGTTAATTTTCGTTCCGTCTCTTCGGCCTGATCTTTAAGTTCCTTTGTCTTCGCCTCTATCCGCTGCTCTAATTCGGAAAAACTGTCATGTAACTGCTGCTTAATCTCAGCTTTCAGATTTTCCTGCCCCTCCGTAACTGAGGCTAATTTCGCGTTCAAATCATTTTGGCCCTCAGTAACTGAGGCTAACTTCGAATTCAAATCATTTTGCCCCTCGGTAACTGAGGCTAACTTCGCATTAATGTCAATTTTCAGATTTTCTCGCCCTTCAGTAACAGGCTAATTTTGTATTCAAATGATTTTGCCCTTCAGTAACTGAGGCTAATTTCGCGTTCAAATCATTTTGCCCCTCGGTAACTGAGGCTAACTTCGCATTAATGTCGGTTTTCATGTTATTCATGCTCTCGGTTATCATTTGCATCTGTCTCATGATAATTACTAATGGATCTAATCCATGTTGCATACCTGCTGTTACATCTCCAGCCGTGTCTACCGGGCGTTCTATTGCACTATCTGTAGCGTGTCTCATGATAATTACTAATGGATCTAATCCATGTTGCATACCTGCTGTTACATCTCCAGCCGTGTCTACCGGGCGTTCTATTGCACTATCTGTAGCGATCGGTTCTACAACACTTCTTACTACATCACTATTATCCGTGCTCACAGCTGAAGGCTGTTGCGTGTTGCTGTGCTCTGCTTGACTCATCTTAAACATTGCCCTAGTTAAAACTATATAAATGTTCTACAGTCAATATGTATATATCTCCCTTCACACAAGAATACTTCTGTGGCTACTTTCTTATAGTACTTATGCAGGTAAGTGCAATTAGTGCAGGTCAATCAAACTACGTCTTGCATGAACGCGATTAGTAAATATTCAAATCTACGTCTACTTCCTCAATATTAGCAAGCTTTAATAAAAAATTATTTTGGCCTTTTGATTTCTGTTTTTTTTTTTTTTTTTTTTTTTTTTTTTTTTTTTCAATGGACTTGTAGTCCGGGGTGATATGTTACAATACAGCATCACCGGTCTATTACGGTCTAACTGTGTTGGTGAGGCAGTAAATTCCCACAGGGCAGTGACTCCGTCACTGCGATTCACTTTGGAGGTGTGGCGGTGGGACTTGTAGTCCCGTACCACCCTTTGACGGTGATAGTACTACATGAGTCAGACAGAAGAATTTTGCCTAACATGTGCAGGTGAAGGTGTGGCGGTGGGACTTGTAGTCCCGTGGTGCCCAGCGTGCTGCTTTTATTTGTAGCTGTACTTAATTTGGCTGCGAGTATTTCTTCTCTTTTCCAAGTTAAGTTGTCTCGTCGCAGTTCACATGAAACAGAGAACAAAATTATTTTAACAACGTCCAAAAACGTGTCCTGTCACGGATTGGCCATTATAATGAATTCTACTCTGTAAATGATGAAAGTCTATGTGAATGCAGCTTGCCGCTAACTTGGTGTAATGTTTTGTCTGTACAGAGGTGTATCTGTCGCCTTTATTACTCTTTCACTCTCACACATAAATCGGTACAATAAAGTCAGGGCTTCGTGTTTTCTTGTTAGGCTGATCCGTGAAAAGACAGACAAACAATTATGCTAATGGAGGATTCAGAGTAATTTCTCGAATTCCATTCACTCTCTCTCTCTCTGTCCTTTATCTGTGTACAGTTTAAATATATTAATTACGTGAAATCAGCCTAGTAGAATCTCTGGTGGAGCCCTTCGTCTTAATATTCAGCGGCTGGCTTGCTAGAAAAGATCTTTGCATTTGTTATTATTATTAAGCGCTGCATTCAGTTGGGAAAATCGATCGTTTGAACAATTCGTTCAGTTTACGACAGATCTAAAATTTCAGATGTGGACGAAGCCTTTTTGGACGATTTCAAAAAACTCAGAGATTGCAGGCTCTCTTCGTCACAGCTGAAACTTCCCAATTAATTACAGGGCCCAGACAATCATCAATGATTCAGACAGAGAACTCATTCGTCATTCACTCTAGAATAAAATGGTCACAAATCTTATTTCTGAGGAAAATTGTGTATTGAATCCATTTCCGTACATGTTCCGTTTTCTGTTGGTTCCAAGTCTCATGTAAATTTTCCTTTACAGGTTTTCTTTATCTTTACCTATCACGCTAGCGGCACAAACGTTCCTCGCTCGCTTTAGCGCGAACAAGAGCAAATAAATCTCTTTTAGCAATCCGATAATCCTCCAACCGATACTTTCCGAAGCTGTTCCTTTCTCCCTCTATAATAACCATGGAGCATACGTTTCTGTACCTCTGTTGTTCCAAAGAATAAACGTACTAGAAAAATACTTTGGCGTCGACGAGCTGTCGGCGCATATATTACTAAAAAATCTGATCAGATACTTTTCAAACTTAAATACATGTGGATGATTTGATTGACCATTATTAATTATTGCGTGGTAGAGGGTAATTTTCCGTGGGGAGATTACAATGCCCCTCGCAGCGAGCGAAGTTTGTGAGCTCAATTTTGATTCACCGAACACACTTCGCGAGCTATCTATTAGCGTGGACAACCCGGAAGTGATGATTGTCAGTCCTCCGACTGTAAAAGAATATTATATTTGAGACAGACGAAGAAAAGAAATGTTGAAGACAGAAGAAATGAAGAGAACGGTACCGCGGCTGTATTGCTTTTACGTGCATCTAGGTGTTATGTTTGCTGTGCACAACCAAGGAAGATGATCTTTCATGAACTGATGTCAGGGTCTACCCATTCGGGAACTTTCTTAAGCAGGGAAACCTTGGAAAACCTCTTAAGCCTAGACCCCCAGCCTACGGTACATAGAAGATAGGAAAGCCTATAGAAGAAAAAAAAATATAATTTTGAAATAGATCTTTAAAGGAAAGACAGGGATCAATTTGTATCACGATTTGGAGAAGAGTGGTTTGTGCCTCTAGCAAAAAAAAAAACGTTTTACAATAAATAACGTGAATTCTCGTTTAACAATCTTGCTCCTGGTACAATATCTTGCGGTGCTAAACTCCCCCGGGTCTTGCATGTCCCCGACGTCCACATTTGTAGTCGGTCTTCAACGCGGCCCCCTTTGGAGTTGATCTTCTACGCGGCCCACAATGGGAAGAGTAGAAGGAACAGGGATACTCGAATTCACATGCAACATTCATTCCAAAAGAATTAGCAATGACCAAAAGGAAAACTCTTCCTGTAAGAGAACTGATTAGGTTGCACCGTCCAAGATTCTCCTTTTTGAAAGCAAAATCCTTATGGCTTCATGGATCCTTTTTGTTACGACGTACTTCAAGGAATTCAACCATTAACTAATGATGTTGCCAAAAGCATCATCCGATTTACTCCCTTTTGAATACTCCTTTTGACTTTGCCTCCCCTCTTGTGCTTATAAGTCCAAAAGTTCTAACACATTTTCTATCACTGATTTGTTCTTCGTAATTTAAAGGATTCATGTAACTTACTATAGATTTTGGATTCAAATCATCGAATAATGGAAAGTGTAGTTCATTTTATACCAAGACATCATCCATATTTCCTTGATAAGTCATATAATTTAGCTATACTCAAAACTTTTTATTCTAAATACATATATTTCTTCGCTTGAGTGCTGAAATGTAAAAGTTATTAACATTGAGGAATGCGGATTCGCTTCTTTCAATTACTCTCTGATTCATACGGTGTTCATCCATGCTCATATATGGAAATGGATTTTTCACACAAAATTCCCAAACGAACACGAACCATTAAATTACTACTGAATCTATGAATATTACTTTCTTTAATCATTCATTAATAAATTAAAATCTCTTAACTTCTAATTATAACACCTATTCCTTTTAAAGTTCAACATGAATCAGTTTATCCTCGCGTTTGGTGCGAGTCTCTTACAAAGCATATCTGTATCGTCTATATCGATTTTAATTCTCGCGCCGACGTCAACTGTTTTGCGCGGGAAATTATCTTTGCGGCGTTAACCGTCACTCACTATTCACTACCACAACACATCCCTTCACACGTTTACACATGTAAGCGTTCACATGAGATTATATATGAATATTCACTCGGAACCTCTTTTGATTATTCAGCGTCATTTGCGGGAAACATTTCATTCTTCTTGAAGGTCAGTTAGATCCTTAATCATTCTTGATGACATTAGCAATGCTAAAGATCTATGTTCACCCAAACCACAGGTGAAGCCTATCTCAACTATCTTCTTTACAACACTCGATAATAATAGTTAGTCACTATTTCTATACTCTATGTCACTGATTAACTATTTCAATTTAAAGGTTTCTATCACTACACACACAGTTTATTGTTATGTTTTTTACGAGCGTTCATTTTGCTTTTGGCACGACCAACAATGGGGAGCAGTATGGGCTTGTAGAGGGTTCGATCAAACCCCATTTCAACATGCGATCTATTTCTTTTTGAACTTGAGCCTTTAACCTCCAGGGAACAGGATAGAAAGTTCTACAATACGTTTCGTGTGGCTTAACGTAGAGATGGCATATGTATCCCTTAATAACTTCTGGCCATTCGTCAAACACGTTTTCATACACTAATAATAATTCTTTGAGCTGCTTCTTCTGCTCGTCAATAATGCAGTCGGATTCATTTAACTTCTCATACACTAATTGACCGAAGTCTCCTTTGACTTGGAACTCATTATTTACGTGCTGTTTAGAATTTTGTGCAGTCCTGATTACTTGCACACTGATCCCACTATTATATTTTCTGGTAAGGCTTTCCTTTTTCAACAAGTCCAACTCAATTTCTTGTTTATTTACATTTAACCCAATTTTTCCTGTTTTAAAATCTATTCTGCATCCGTATTGACGTAGGCTGTCGACTCCTATAATGCAGTCTACCACCAAATTTTTTACAACAAGGAATGTGCTTAATATTGCTACATTTCCGACTTCTACACTAAGTAGTGACTGCACTTTTACATTAGCCGATCTAGCCCCAACGGCGCCTATTATTCTGCAATTTTGAACTGGAAAAATTGGTACTCGTCTTATATTTCTGATCTTGTTGAATAGAGCCTCCGAAATAACATTCGTGGTTGCAGCTGTGTCCAAAACCGCCACTATAGGTACAGTCTCCAAAATGACTTGCACTTCGGCTACTGCCACCTGTTCCTTATCCTCATCTTGGAGTTCTAAGTCCTCGGTCAATTCATCTGCCAGTAATCGTCCATCATTATACGTTAGCATTGGTACACATATCCTGTTGCCCCTCAACCAATTGTTGACCGCTCCTCCGGGGCACGAGTGGGTCCTTACAAGTTTGTTGGATTTTGATTCGCCTGGTGGTTGACATCGTCCGTCACTTCGGTAATTACCGGTTGATTCGTAGATGTCCGTCCCCACTGATGTTGGTTATTTGAATCTATTCCCCCCGGTTGATTCCACTTTCTATTACTGTTATTGTTCCAGGCTTGCGGTCTGAAATTCCTTTCGTTCCCCCATACGGGATTGTATCGTTTCCCATTCCTGTTGTTCCTTGGATAGCCCCTCGCAAGACTATTGCCGGTATTATTATTGAGATTTTGAGGGGTTTCTCCACTATTTATCGATCTCTGTGCGTTCCCTTGCCTACCATTTGGCGGAGGTTTTATCTCCCTATATTGGAATCTGTTGTTACGGGCTTTCTGGTTGCTCTCTTCTATAATGTCTATATGATCTAACGTCGTGAGGAACGACTCCAAGTCTTTATCGTTCCCGTAAATTAATTGATTCCGGATGTTAGTTGGTAATCTTGCCTTAAGTATGTTTATTATGTCTGGCAAAGGCATAGGTCTGTCCCAATATCTAGTTTTGTTTATATATTTTTCAAAATATTTCC
Source organism: Schistocerca serialis cubense (assembly GCF_023864345.2). NCBI lineage: Eukaryota > Metazoa > Arthropoda > Insecta > Orthoptera > Acrididae > Schistocerca > Schistocerca serialis. The sequence goes on from NC_064643.1 coordinate 601,208,280, forward strand.
TAATGCTTCCTTTTGAAAAAGAGAAAGGCTCTGGGTAGAGCACCTCCTGCCTTAGGCGTTCCTGTACCCCTTCTGACCAGAATTTTGCTAAAAATGCTTTCTCAAAATCGTCATATGTCGAGCAAACAGAAGTCATGTCCGAGGCCCAGATCGCCCCCGAACCTTGTATATACCCAGTCACGAAACTGATTTTCTGCCACTCCGACCAATTTCTGGGTAGCACTCCTCTAAAACTTCGTATAAAAACAATCGGATGGACCCCCCTTTTGTCAGTGTTAAAAATCTGGAAATGCAGATGCTTTCTCATTTTTTCTTCAGCATGGCAAAGACTTTCGTAATCTCCGTCAGATAAAACTTCACGCGAACAACTAGCTCGTGGCAATTTAATATTCGAGTTACTCACACAAGTCGGTATTGTGTGCGAATGTGCAGTAACTGGCTCTATAGTCGCTGCCGACTTCTGCTGCTGGCCTGTATTCATTTGTTCTGAGCCTTGTTGTGAAACGCGTATCGACTCTTCTATCGTTTGTTTCCAATGCTCGAAATCAGCACCTAACTGCTGTCGCACTTCCTCAGGTCCTTTCGCAAACAAATTCTCTTCCTGTTTGCCGCATAGACTCTGGAATGCTGCTTTAACATTTTGCTCAACGTTCTCACACATTAGCCTTTTGTTTTCTAATGTGATTTCGGATAATTTACCCGTTAATACATTAATCTGGTGATCTATAACGTCTTGACGTTCTGTCAGATGTTCCACACTTTCCTTTAGGTTCGTCTGCGTACGTGCCAATTCAGGAAGTTGCGCAATTGCACATAACATGGTATCTTGCTTTTGTACTAATTGCGGAACCATTTCCACCTGTTCCCGTACGGTGTCTATCTTAATAGCCACATACTCCTTCATTTCTACACGTACGCGGTGAGTAGATTCCTCACATTGAGCTTTCACCAATTCTATTTGTGCAGTTAATTTTCGTTCCGTCTCTTCGGCCTGATCTTTAAGTTCCTTTGTCTTCGCCTCTATCCGCTGCTCTAATTCGGAAAAACTGTCATGTAACTGCTGCTTAATCTCAGCTTTCAGATTTTCCTGCCCCTCCGTAACTGAGGCTAATTTCGCGTTCAAATCATTTTGGCCCTCAGTAACTGAGGCTAACTTCGAATTCAAATCATTTTGCCCCTCGGTAACTGAGGCTAACTTCGCATTAATGTCAATTTTCAGATTTTCTCGCCCTTCAGTAACAGGCTAATTTTGTATTCAAATGATTTTGCCCTTCAGTAACTGAGGCTAATTTCGCGTTCAAATCATTTTGCCCCTCGGTAACTGAGGCTAACTTCGCATTAATGTCGGTTTTCATGTTATTCATGCTCTCGGTTATCATTTGCATCTGTCTCATGATAATTACTAATGGATCTAATCCATGTTGCATACCTGCTGTTACATCTCCAGCCGTGTCTACCGGGCGTTCTATTGCACTATCTGTAGCGTGTCTCATGATAATTACTAATGGATCTAATCCATGTTGCATACCTGCTGTTACATCTCCAGCCGTGTCTACCGGGCGTTCTATTGCACTATCTGTAGCGATCGGTTCTACAACACTTCTTACTACATCACTATTATCCGTGCTCACAGCTGAAGGCTGTTGCGTGTTGCTGTGCTCTGCTTGACTCATCTTAAACATTGCCCTAGTTAAAACTATATAAATGTTCTACAGTCAATATGTATATATCTCCCTTCACACAAGAATACTTCTGTGGCTACTTTCTTATAGTACTTATGCAGGTAAGTGCAATTAGTGCAGGTCAATCAAACTACGTCTTGCATGAACGCGATTAGTAAATATTCAAATCTACGTCTACTTCCTCAATATTAGCAAGCTTTAATAAAAAATTATTTTGGCCTTTTGATTTCTGTTTTTTTTTTTTTTTTTTTTTTTTTTTTTTTTTTTCAATGGACTTGTAGTCCGGGGTGATATGTTACAATACAGCATCACCGGTCTATTACGGTCTAACTGTGTTGGTGAGGCAGTAAATTCCCACAGGGCAGTGACTCCGTCACTGCGATTCACTTTGGAGGTGTGGCGGTGGGACTTGTAGTCCCGTACCACCCTTTGACGGTGATAGTACTACATGAGTCAGACAGAAGAATTTTGCCTAACATGTGCAGGTGAAGGTGTGGCGGTGGGACTTGTAGTCCCGTGGTGCCCAGCGTGCTGCTTTTATTTGTAGCTGTACTTAATTTGGCTGCGAGTATTTCTTCTCTTTTCCAAGTTAAGTTGTCTCGTCGCAGTTCACATGAAACAGAGAACAAAATTATTTTAACAACGTCCAAAAACGTGTCCTGTCACGGATTGGCCATTATAATGAATTCTACTCTGTAAATGATGAAAGTCTATGTGAATGCAGCTTGCCGCTAACTTGGTGTAATGTTTTGTCTGTACAGAGGTGTATCTGTCGCCTTTATTACTCTTTCACTCTCACACATAAATCGGTACAATAAAGTCAGGGCTTCGTGTTTTCTTGTTAGGCTGATCCGTGAAAAGACAGACAAACAATTATGCTAATGGAGGATTCAGAGTAATTTCTCGAATTCCATTCACTCTCTCTCTCTCTGTCCTTTATCTGTGTACAGTTTAAATATATTAATTACGTGAAATCAGCCTAGTAGAATCTCTGGTGGAGCCCTTCGTCTTAATATTCAGCGGCTGGCTTGCTAGAAAAGATCTTTGCATTTGTTATTATTATTAAGCGCTGCATTCAGTTGGGAAAATCGATCGTTTGAACAATTCGTTCAGTTTACGACAGATCTAAAATTTCAGATGTGGACGAAGCCTTTTTGGACGATTTCAAAAAACTCAGAGATTGCAGGCTCTCTTCGTCACAGCTGAAACTTCCCAATTAATTACAGGGCCCAGACAATCATCAATGATTCAGACAGAGAACTCATTCGTCATTCACTCTAGAATAAAATGGTCACAAATCTTATTTCTGAGGAAAATTGTGTATTGAATCCATTTCCGTACATGTTCCGTTTTCTGTTGGTTCCAAGTCTCATGTAAATTTTCCTTTACAGGTTTTCTTTATCTTTACCTATCACGCTAGCGGCACAAACGTTCCTCGCTCGCTTTAGCGCGAACAAGAGCAAATAAATCTCTTTTAGCAATCCGATAATCCTCCAACCGATACTTTCCGAAGCTGTTCCTTTCTCCCTCTATAATAACCATGGAGCATACGTTTCTGTACCTCTGTTGTTCCAAAGAATAAACGTACTAGAAAAATACTTTGGCGTCGACGAGCTGTCGGCGCATATATTACTAAAAAATCTGATTAGATACTTTTCAAACGTAAATACATGTGGATGATTTGATTGACCATTATTAATTATTGCGTGGTAGAGGGTAATTTTCCGTGGGGAGATTACACAGCATCAGATTTGCACCTTGTGACCCAAATTGGAACTAATTTTTTTCCAGCGTTAATCGGTTCCGCATTAACGCATTAGAATATCTACCAAGTTTTGGTCCAACACTTGACCTCTGTGAGTAGCTACCCTCCAATTATAAGCAACCAGTATCTGACTTACAGTTTATACTTGTTGAGAACATTAGAAATATATTACGCGTCCTTGGTGGACACGAGGCGTTGCTTCCATTTCTGACGAACGTACGCCGCCCAATAGAACTATTGGTCGAATATTCCTCGAGACAATCACACGCAAAGATATTCCGTATTATCGTTTCTTGATCAGTAGTTAATGGTACAGAGTCAGACCGTTTCCGGAAGTCTACCAGCATCTGTTGTTTTCACGATGTAGTGTATGAATAAAGCAAGCTGTGTTTCACACCACTGTTTCTTTTTTTCCTAAATTTGTGCTAACTGTATGAGAGAAGCCTGTTTTCCTCCAAGAAGGTCATACTGGTTGGTACAGTATGCTGTAAGAGACAGACGTCAGCAATATCGGTCTGTAATTTTGTGCACCCGGTATTACTCTATTTGTGGACAAGAGTCAGCTTTGCTTCGTTTTTTTCTTTGTTTTTCAATCACGCGGGACTATTTGCAGCGCAGGACGATCTCTGTAAATAAGAGCTAGAAAAGGAGCTTGTTCTTTAGTTTATTAAATGTAAAATCTAAATAGAATTCCGTCAGGACGTGATGTCTGGTTTCCTTGAAACAGTTTTCATTGTTTTCCAATACCGAGAGTACTCATATCGCTGTCTGATCTTCTGTGGGAGAAGATGCCACGTGCCGATGTTCTGTAGAAGAAAAAGTGTTTCCGTACCGATGTTCTGTGGCAGATAGGTGCTTCGATCAGATGTTGTGTGGAAGGGGGTGTTTCATTCTGCTGAGGTTAGTTGATTTTGACATGTGCAGAGGGTGTTAGAAACTGACGTTGCGTGGCAAAGGCTACTTCCTACCGATTTACCGTGGAAGAGGGTGTTTCGTGCCGATGGTCGGTGGCAGATGACGCTTTGTACGAATCTTCCGTGACTAATGGTGCTTCGTTCTGGTCTTGCCTGGCAGAAGGCGCTGCCTTCGACAGTTGTGTGCCAGAAGGTGAATACTTCTGAGGTTGCATGGCAGAAGGTGCTTCACTCTGATGTTACATGGTAGAGCGCACTTTGTACAAAAGTTAGGTGGCAGAGGGTACTTTTTACTAATGTTCTATGGCAGAAGGTGTTTCATTTAGATATTTGTCGCTGACGGTGCTTCATTCTGATGTGTGGCAGAGCATGCCTCGTTCGAATGTTGTATGGCAGAAGGCGCTTCCTTCCAATGTTGCATGTTATGGGTGCTGTGTACCAGTGTCATGTAGCAGAGGGTACTTTGTACTGATGTCCTGTGGCAGTGTATGGTTCATTCTGATGTTGTGTGACTGATGGTGCTTCGGTCAGAATTTGTGTGGTAGCGGGTGTTTCGTACAAACATTGCGTGTCAGAGCATACTTCGTACTGATGTTGAGTGACAGAGAGTGCTAGATTCCAGTTCTGGTTTGTAGAGGTGCTTCATTCTGATGCTATATGGCAGAGGATGTTTCGTACCAATATCGTGTGCTGAAGGCTAGTTTTTACTGATTTTCCGTGGCAGAGAGTACTTTTTGCGGATGTTTCATGCTAGAGGATGCTTTATGCTAATATACCGTGGCAGAGGGTGCTTTGTTCTGATGCTGTGTGGCAGAGGATGCTTTCTTTCACTGTTGCGTTGCAGAGGTCGCTTCATACTTATATTTCGTGGTCGTTTGGTACAAATGTTGTGCGACGGAAGGTGCCTCGTAATGATGTCACTTGGCAGAGAGTACTTAATACCGAAGTTGCGTGAGAGTGCTTTGTACGGATGTTCCACACCAGAGAGTGCCTCATACTTATGCTGCGAATTTTAATCAAAAGTGTTGGTAATTGTCCATATACAAAATTGCCGTTACGTCAGACAAGTTGTCCTGACATAGCTATTTTGTGCTATCCAGGTGAAGCTGGACTGCGTCACTTGCTTACCACACAAATTAAAAGTGAGTATCTTTCATAATGTCAGAGAAAAAAATTCTTAAAGTACAAAATTTCCAGTAATTATATATAAATTACAGTTTGCGTATTATTAGAATATATTCAAGATAATAGGAAGTGTATATAGAGAACGAATCTTTGATTCGTGAGCAATAAAGAATGTCTAAATGTGTGAAATAGCATTGTACAGTAATGGAGTGAAATACATACAGTGCGTGAAAATAAAAAAATATATGAAAAAGTCCGAAAATACATTAGATAAACAACATTTTTTCGCTTTTCATGAGGCTAGTAAAGACATCATTATTTGAAATGTAATAGGAATTTCGGAAATATCATTTTGAAACTTAATATAAATTCCACGTAGAATTATGGGATTTTATTCGTTTTATGAGAGCAGGTATAGCTGTTATTAGCCACCACTAGAATCAGCCAATGAGAGAAGTGCGTATTCTGGCTTTCTGGAACCAAGAGATGTACTGTGAGGGCTATAGTGAGAGGAATCATAAATGAGTCACCAATATGCAAGATTGTGGAAGCAGTGTCTCCAATGATTTTGGTTAATGTTGTTAAAATGCGTTTTGATGATAACAAAGAGATCATAAATAGTCAAAGGCAGAGATTTATACAACATAGGATTTTAATCAATATTATAATAAAATATTTTGACGTGAAACAGGTCTTTCTTATTACACATCGCAACTCAGAGTGGAATATTGCGCAGACGTCGCTTGGGACCTATGTAACACACTGTGTGGTATTAAAATGTGACAAGCAATTCTGCTTATCGTTTTCAACAAAATAAAGGAAAATTTTATAATTCAGAGACTGCCAAAAGGGTAAATTAGTATGAGAACATTGAATCACAGTCACTGGTAGTACAGTATTCTATGTATCTCTCATATCTTTCATTTATTAACACGCCGATGGGCTCACTGGTTTGTGATATTTATGGTGATGAGTCTGCTTCGGTAGCTGCATGGACAGCAGCATGGCGGATTGCCATGCGAAGGAGCTCGGTTCGGTTCCCAGCGAGATCGGCGATTTTCTGCACAAAGGGACTTGGTTTTGTGTTCCCCTTACGTTCGTATCATCATAATCGACATTTCGCTCTTGAGTTGGCTGAATTGGTGCCTCCCAAAAGCCAATAAATTGAGAAAAAAGTTTCTGGAGGACATGTAAATAAACAGAGAACTGGGATTGAAACGATGAGCAGGGAAAGCAACAGGCAAATGGTACCGGCCACCCAAATGCTGAATTCTTAAGCTGCCCATTCACAGGCCGACGAGTCGGCCTACCGCCCCACCCCCTCCCAACCCACCCCCGCCCGTCTGAGGGTTACCGACCTGTCTGAGACACTGATAAGCCACCAAGTGGGACTGCAACCGGACACGTAGTACTTGAATAATGTTAATTGGTGCCTGAAAGCGACACGGTATTTTGGCGAGGTTCTCTAGCTGGAGTGAATCCGCATGATCACGCAGCAGTGCTTCTTAATTTCGAAATTGTTTGGCGGGAAGTAATTAGATGGGTTAGGTGAGCGCCATAAGCGGAGACACTGCACATTTTGTTGTGGAGGGGTCCATATAGACGTAGTGATTGGTCACGGAGGTGTTCGCGCTGACTTCGAATTTTGTCACGAAGGTGTTCCGACCGAATCTATGGGCTGTAGATATAGAGAGTGTATCGACTTTGCGTTGCATCGCGGTTGGGCATGCAACATCTTAAGAGTTGCGGCAAGGTGCTGAAGACCTTGTCTTCACGAAGCTCGTACTGAGGTGTTCAGACAGCCGTTTTTCCCTCGCGCGATTCGCGAGTGGAACAGAGGGAGAGGGCAAATATGACTATGGCTCGGATAGTGCCCTCCGCCACACACCGATAGGTGACTACCGGAGTATATATTAGATGTAAATGTAGAAGGGCCAGCATGTCTTCAGCCTACAGTGCAGAGCACCACATCCCTACTCAAGGTGAGCATAATTCACACCCATAGCAGTTCTATTCAATTTCACACTTGTGGAATCCCGTACGATCGTCTGTCTCAAGTTCATCACATGTCTATGAATGTATAAACTTTTGTAGTTACCCACTTCCAGGCTCTGTTTCGGTCTGGGGTTTGCATGGTTATATAGAGTGTAATTGTCGTTGTACTCCATTTCAGTGTACATTCTCAAGTGGGCAAATACTGTACATGTATGTAGATGTACAAGTAACACTGCTAGCTACTTAAAGCTACAGCTGAGTTTGGAAACAGAACACTCACTATTTTCATAATTCAATTTATACGTCAGTAACTGATGTATCTGTAAATAATTTTAACTAATCGATGTTTCTATTTGGTGCCTTCACTGTATCAGGTTAGCTGTAATTAACTTGTGTTCCGGGGGATACTTCCAGTCATAGTAAATCATTTACAAAAAAAATAATTATTGTAGTCAGACGATGTCAATCACATTAAGATTTACACAAATTCTGTACTTTAAGGTTTACCCAGAGGGCTGTAATTTCGCGTTCTCCACTTCACTTAGGGGACAATTCTAATTTAAAGTGTAGATCTTAAGGAAGTGGCCTGACCACGATTACCTTTGAGTGTTTGGGAACATAGCCTCTGTCGGGATTTTGCAGTATTCTAAGCGACCATAATATTTTGGACATCGAGTAAAATGAAGACTTTATAATCTAACTATACCAGGCCTCTGTGAGAGAATTTAGTGAGCTCATTGTAACTAATGTCTGTTAGTGTGCGTCACATGTGCAACTACACTTGAGCTTTAAGTAAATATTCATGGACAATGCACTAGAGACTTTTAGTGGCAATTATAGTATGGACTTCCAAACGGTTTTTTATTTTGGGTACCACGAGTATATAAATCAGCTATTCTTCTGATTGCAGATATTGGGGAATCTAATCCTGGAAAGTAAAATGTACTATTAATTACTTCAAAGTAAAGATGATGCCATTTGGGGACACATGAATTAATGTCATACACTGAAGAGCCAAAGAAACTGGTGCAGCAGCCTAATATCGTGTAGAGTCCCCGCGAGCACGCAGAAATGCCGCAGCACGACGTGGCATGGACTCGACTAATGTCTGAAGTAGTGCTCGAGGGAATTGATACGATTAATCTTGCAGGGCTGTCCATAAATCCGTAAGAGTACGAGGGGGTGGAGATCTCTTCTGAACAGCACGTTGGAAGGCATCCCAGATGTGCACAATAATGTTCATGTCTGGGGAGTTTGGTGACCAGCGGAGGTGTTCCTGGAGCCACTCTGTAGCAATTCTGGACGCGTGTGGTGTTGCATTGTCTTGCTGGAACTGTCCAAGCCCGTCAGAATGCACAATGGACAAGAATGAATGCAGGTGATCAGACAAGATGCTTACGTATATCTGTCAGAGTCGTATCTAGATGTACCAGGAGTCCCATATCACTCCAACTGCACACATCCCACACCGTTATAGAGCTTCCACCAGCTTGAAAAGTCCTCTGCTGACATGCAGGGTCCATAGATTTATGAGGCTCTCTGCATACCTGTACAGGTTCATCTGCTCGATACAATTTGAAACGAGACTCGTCCGACCAGGCAACATGTTTACAGTCATCAAGAGACCACTGTCGGTGTTGACGGCCCCAGGCGAGGCGCAAAGCTTTCTGTCGTGCAGTCATCAAGGGAACACGAGTCGGCCTTCTGCTCCGAAAGCCCAAATCGATTATGTATCGTTGAATGGTTGGCACGCTGACACCAGCATTGAAGTTTTGCAGCAATTTGCTGAAGGGTTGCACTTGTGTCAAGTTGAACGATTCTTTTTAGTCGTTGTTGGTACCGTTGTTCCAGGATCTTTTTCCGGCCGCAGTGATGTCGGAGATTTGATGTTTTACGGGATTCCTGAAATTCACGGTACACTCATGAAATGATCGTACGGGAAAATCTCCACATCATCCCTACTTCGGAGACGCTGTGTCCAATCTTTCGTGCGCCGACTATAACACCAAGTTCAGACTGATTTAAATCTTGATAACCTGCCATTTTGGCGGCAGTAATCGGTCTAACAACTGCGTCAGACACTTTTTACCTTATATAGGCGTTGCCGACCCCAGTACCGTATTCTGACTGTTTACATACCTCTATATTTGAATGCGCATGCCTGTACAAGTTTCTTTGGCGCTTCAGTGTAGTTCACAGGTTTCATTGGCTGAGTAACATTGTCTGTCACCCTGGTTCAAACAGCGTAATGAGTAGAGCTTACTCGCGTGAGTTAAACCACCTTTCGGAGAATTACAGCGACATCACGTTTATCAACAATGGCGTCACCACGCTGAAATATATCATTGCATGTATATCCTGTTAATTGACTCCAGTAGCCATGGAGCGGTAACTATACAGCAATAACTATACCACACACGAACGGTATTTACTGACAGTGGTATATCATATCGACAACATTGGTAAGGTGTGTGAAGATGACGTTGCTGTTTCCTTGAAGTCGACTACAAATGCACTGCCCGAGAAAATAGGGGAGCACCCAGAAGGTGAGGACGAAATGATATGAAACTTAACGGGCTAAGAAAGTATATGTGTTACTTCAGTGATTATAAAACTGAGTCAAATTTATAAAAAACTTAGCAGTCCACTAATCAGTATGACATTGCACCCCCTCTGGGATGGATGCATACACTGAATCAGTTGGGAGGGGTGTCATAAAACTATTGCATCCTCTCCATAGGCAAGTTGTCCACAACTGTACAGTTGTTTCTTGATACTGGCGCTTGGACAGAGTTGCCCAATGCACTGACTCCACACGTGTACTACCAGGGAGAAATCTGGGGACCTGGCTGGTGACAGTAATACCTCAACATCAAGCAAACAGGTCAGAGGATCACATGCCATATCTTGACAAGCAGTATCCTGTTGAATCAGGGCACCACGATACTGTCACATGACAGGTGGTAACACATGACGAAGCAGGACGTACCGTTGTGCCGTCAGAGTTCCCTCAGTCAATACCAGTTGTCATCTGAAGCATGCCCAATGGCTTCCCACACCAGGATGACATTGTAAGAATGGTACCCCTTTCCAGGTGTTCGTCATACCCATCAACTATGGGCATTTGGCGTAGTGCAGAACCACGATTCATTGTTGAATAAAATGTCATCTGGGGATGCGTGCAATTAAGTCATAGTTCACAGCTATCGTTGGCTGAGTAACACTGTGTTTTGTTCAGACAGCAGAACGAGGAGAGCTTATTCAGGTGAGTTAAACCATCTCCTGGTCACAGCACCACCTCAAACGACAGGTGTTCTTGTTGTAGTGTTAATGGCAGCCTTCACATGGACAGTAATTCCCTAGTCCGGCTGCTGTTATTCTTAGACCAGTGGAGCGAGATGAGACAGAATACCGCTGGCAATCCATTACTTCTCCTCGGATGACAGGCGCAGATGTGTAGGCGTGCACCTGGTGCACAAACGGCGATCCTCAACTGTGGGCGTCAGATGTGGTCGACCGGAAACTTGAGGACGACCGTGCCTGCCCTCGATTTGACTTGCAACTTGGATTGTCTCGCAGCATGGTCCTCTTTCACGTCTGAATACCCCAAAAATCTTGATATAACACTATTCTAGCAGTAGGACTAATGGAGGCCCACAAAGGCCTCTTTCAAACTGTCAGTTGCTAATAAATCTGTTTCACATAAGTACGTGGCAACTCTGTGGTCTTCACAGTGATCATTCAACGCCACACTGCTAAGGCCACTGCATACTCTCTCAGTCCTGGTAACAAAACTGAAAATGAGTAACACTAATGCGCTCTGGTGGCTGTTCTACTGTCACAGAGGATTATAACTCTAATCAGTTACATACCCGCTGATGGTGTGTGTATGAGTGAGGAGTTATACTAACTTCTGAGCAAGACACACGGACTAGTGGAAGAAAAGTATTAAGAGAAAAGTCTTTGTTCACCATACTTCACAGTTTCTCCCAATTTTCAGCACTGTGAAAACAACAAGACTGAAGTGTGTTTGTCATACTGCAGACGTTTTAGTACAAGAGTACCACTCGTTGTGGACGCCTGCCCCAACGCGTGAGACAAAAGCCACTGTTCCACTCAGCGCCCTCTGACGGCTGCATGTCGCCGGAAGGAGGCGCTGCAGGCCCGCTAATGCGCTCGTTGTGTACCTAACCCTCGCACCACTCTCCATTACCTGCGCTTCACTGCGGCAGTCAACTTGCCCTGCTCACCTAACATCAGTTGCGCTGGCGTTAAAATAGCTTCCACACTCGCTGACGTCAGCTGCCGCGGACGACCCCAGTAACCCAGAAGAGTACACAACATAAAGGTCGTCACCATTTTTAGATGTTTTTCCTAACACCGTTTGCAGTTATTCCTCTGTAACGCTAATCTGTCTTATCCTGGTTAGGAGTTTCTTAATAGCATGATACGTATATGGCATAAAATGTATCTCTTCTTTTGGTGCTCCTTCCGCTTTCCTAACACTCTGTATCTCTCTACTTGTCATTTATAGATGCTACGTCTTCCCCTATATACGTTAAATAAAATTGGCTAGATGTGAGTAGGACTCGCGCAGTGAGTGTTCTGTAAAAAATTACGTGTATTCACAGATCATCCATGTAGGGAATCGAGGATTTCGACGATTTTTGCCTTTTATCAAAATTGAAACTGGCAAAATAACGCTCCCAGAGATTCCAAGACTATCGAGAATGTTTTAATTGCAAGTTTGAAGTCGGATGACAGGTGACAAAAGAATTTTTTTATCTGATATAACTACAAGTTAACAACCTTCGGATTTTTCGGTTACTTGTACTGTGAAACCTTTCTTCTAGCGAAATTTCATGATTGTAGGCCAGGGGAAGTGCCGTGAGTGTTTGAACGAGTTAGCGAGTATCACAACATGAGTTTTAAATGTCCATATCTGTTCCTTGAATTGAATTAGAAGCTTAATCTTAATTACACCGCAAATTCAACTAAATACTTAGGGACTGTAATTACAAATTACCTAAATTGGAACAATCACATAAATAATGCTGTGGATAGAGCAAACCAAATACTGCGATTGATTGGCAGAACACCTAATAGGTGCAACAGATCTGCCAAAGGGACGGCTTACACCATGCTTCCCCGCCCTATTCTGGAGTACTGCTGTGCAGTGTGGCAACCGCATCAGGTGGGACTGACGGATGACATCCAAAAACAAAGAAGGGCTGTTCGTTTTGTATTATCGCGAAGTAGGGGAGATCGTTCCACAGACATGATAAGTGAATTGGAGTGGCAAACATTAAAACAAAGGCGGTTTCCTTTGCGACGGGATCTTCTCATGAAATTTCAGTCACCAGTTTTCTCCTCCGATTGCAAAAACATTCTGCTGGCACCCACCTACATAGGTATAAATGATCATTGCGATAAAATAAGAAAAATCAGAGTTCGCACAGAAAAATTCAAGTGCTCGTTCTTCCCGTGCCGTTCGAGAGTGGAACGGTAGAGAGACAGCTTGAAGGTGGTTCATTGAACCCTCTGCCTGGCACTTTATTGTGAATAGCAGAGTAATCACGTAGATGTAGATGTAGATAAAGGGAACATACACCTTAGTAGGAGACATAAATTTCAACTTGATACGTCAACCAGTTCCCTACAAAAAGGAGAGAGACAGTCTGATGACAAACGAAAAAAATGTTTTCATGTGATATTATCACAAAATCACAATTTTCGGATTTTTTCCCTCTGGTTGTAGCGTGAAACCTTCCTTCTTGTCAAATTTCATGATTCTAGAACAACAGGAGGTACCCTATAGGTTTTGATGATGAGTGACGTGGCGAACATCAAAACATTTGACGGAAGTGGCGGTATCTTTTGATAGCATTGACTTAGAAGCTTCACTTTTATACATCACTAGGGGCCATAGATCTTAATGTGTGACGTAAATTTCGACTTGATTCGACCACCCGTTCCAGGGAAAAATCGTTTTCAACAGTGTGACAGACTGACCGGCAGACAGACAGACAGACGGACAACTAAGTTATCCTGTAAGGGTTTCGTGATTCCCGATTGAGATACGGTATGCCAAAAATCGTCATAAGTTTTCACGTGAGACTTATGTTTTGCCTATCTTACTCCTATACACTTTACGCGACTGCTTCTAAAATGGCTCTGAGCACTATGGGACTTAACTTCTGAGGTCATCAGTCCACTAGAATTAGAACTACTTAAACCTAATTAACCTAAGGACATCACACACAACCATGCCCGAGGCAGGATTCGAACCTGCGACCGTAGCGGTCCCGCGGTTCCAGACTGTAGCGCCTAGAACAGCAGCCACGACTGCTTCTAATTTTTATACTCTCTGTGACATTCAGCCTGCCGGAGTGGCCGTGCGGTTCTAGGCGCTACAGTCCGAACCGAGCGACCGCTACGGTCGCAGGTTCGAATCCTGCCTCGGGCATGGATGTGTGTGATGTCCGTAGGTTAGTTAGGTTTAATTAGTTCCAAGTTCTAGGCGACTCATGACCTCAGAAGTTAAGTCGTATAGTGCTCAGAGCCATTTGAACCATTTGTGACATTCAGATCTGAAAATGTGTAATTTATACAGGGTGTGTAAAAGTCCTTACATCAAAGATATAAGAGTGACACACCATGTCATGGTTTTGTATAGGCATAGGCTATCTGCGGCTTGTGTGTTGCCTATAACCCAGTCATCTGCTCTGTATGAAAGTAGGCGCCAAGCATACGAAAACAGGTTAGAGGATATACAGCTATACTAAAACAAGTACCCTGATAGACATTGACAACCTCATACAACATTTCAAGCCCTTTTTGGGCATTTGTATGAAAGTGTGTTACACCATGTTGGCGGGCCACTTTCCAGGAGCTTGTACTAGGATTCGATTCAATACACAGTAGAACCTGGTCCTCCAAATCTGGTGTACGCACAGTCCGCCGCCTCCCTGCACGTTCGCTTGTCTGAAAGGGCCCACGATCACACAGACGCCCAAAAACGGCTTGAAATGTTGTGTAATGTGGTTGATATCTGTAGGGTACTTGTTCTGGTCTAGCCGTGCTGCCTCTCGACCGTTTCCGCCTTCTTGGCCGCACACGAACACCTTGTTGCCGACATGAACACCTGACCATTCTGCTGCTTACAGTATGCTGCGCCAGTCACACAGCCTGCAACACACAAGGAACGCACGGCACGTGTTTCATTTGTCGCTGCCTTCTACCGCGGCAACGATACATTTCCCGATACTTGTTCATAGGAACGTTTTTCCTCCATTTTCAGTGAGGAATCCGTCCCTACAATCTGTCAGTTTATTAATGTTCACCCTTCTAGAGTATTTTACAGCTTTACGTTGCACAAGGAAATTCTGCGCCTACATTGTCAAATGTCTAGAAAATGGTAACTTTTACAGAAATGCACACTACTGGCCATTAAAATTGCTACACCAAGAAGAAATGCAGATGATAAACGGGTATTCATTGGACAAATATATTATACTAGAACTGACATGTGATTACATTTTCACGCAATTTGGGTGCATTGATCCTGAGAAATCAGTACCCAGAACAACCACTTTTGGCCGTAATAACGGCCTTCATACGCCTGGGAATTGATTCAAACAGAGCTTGGATGGCGGGTACAGGTACAGCTGCCCATGCAGCTTCAACACGATACCACAGTTCATGAAGAGTAGTGACTGGCGTATTGTGACGAGCCAGTTGCTCGACCACCATTGACCAGACGTTTTCAATTGGTGAGAGATCTGGAGAAAGTGCTGGCCAGGGCAGCAGTCGAACATTTGCTGTATCCAGAAAGGCCTGTACACGACCTGCAACATGCGGTCGTGCATTATCCGGCTGAAGTGTAGGGTTTCGCAGGGATCGAATGAAGGGTAGAGCCACGGGTCGTACCACATCTGAAATGTAACGTCCACTGTTCAAAGTTCCGTCAATGCGAACAAGAGGTGACCGAGACGTGTAGCCAATGGCACCCCATACCATCACGCCAGGTGATACGCCAGTATGGCGATGACGAATACACGCTTCCAATGTGCGTTCACCGCGATGTCGCCAAACACGGATGCGACCATCATGATGCTGTAAACAGAACGTGGATTCATCCGAATAAATGACGTTTTGCTATTCGTACATTCAGGTTCGTCGTCGAGTACACCATCGCAGGCGCTCCTGTCTGTGATGCAGCGTCAAGAGTAACCGCAGCCACGGTCTCCGAGCTGATAGTCCGTGCAGCTGCAAACGTCGTCGAACTGTTCGTGCAGATGGTTGTTGTCTTGCAAACGTCCCCATCTGTTGACTCAGGGATCGAGACGTGGCTGTATGATCCATTACAGCCATGTGGATAAGATGCCTGTCATCGTGACTGCTAATGATACGAGGCCGTTGGGATCCAGCACGGTGTTCCGTATTACCCTCCTGAATCCACCGATTCTATATTCTGCTAACAGTGATTGGATCTCGACCAACGCGAGCAGCATTGTCGCGATACGATAAACCGCAATCGCGATAGGCTACAATCCGACCTTTATCAAAGTCGGAAACGTGATGGTACTCATTTCTCCTCCTCACACGAGGCATCACAACAACGTTTGACCAGGCAACGCCGGTCAACTGCTGTTTATGTGTGAGAAATTGGTTGAAGAGTTTCCTCATGTCAGCACGTTATAGGTGTCGCCACCGACGCCAACCTCGTGTGAATGCTCTGAAAAGCTAATCATTTGCATATCACAGCATCTTCTTCTTGTCGCTTAAAGTTTGAGTCTGCAGCACGTCATATTCGTTGTGTAGCAATTTTAATGACCAGTAGTGTATTTTAAGCTCTCTTTTCATTCTAGTCACAGAGGAGGAGACGAAATAATTCTCATTCGCCGGTGACCACCAATCATGGCACATAATACAAGCGCCAATAGACAACAGAGGTTGCGCTCTCCCTCCACCGCAGTAACCTATTAAAATAAAGTTCCCTCTCCTTGTTCTTTAAGTGTCCAAAAAATGAACTATCTTTCTAAAATTATGACGTAATGGCATGCGCAGTGAACAGTAACAACAAAATTCAATGGGCATTCCATAGCTGGAACGGACCAGTAGACTCAGAAGAAGGCCGCTGTAACCGTGGCCGAAACATTGGTTTTCTCCAGCAGATGTTTTTTACAACATGACGCGGTACGTTACCCAGTTATTCTTATGCGTCCTTATGATTTTATCAGCACTAACACCATTAGCATTTGACATTCGCTGGTGGAAGAAGGCCTCCCGTAGGCTTGTTCAACCATTACTGTCTACAGCTTTAGGTATCCACGTTTGTATGTATTTCATAATTCCTTTCACCCATGATACATTAGGTCATCGTCGTGAAACGTTTCCTTACTTCGTGTACTGAGGTTTTGCAATGAAAGTTACTGAATAAGCGAGTATAAAAAGCATTGTGAGGAGTATAAAGCTTCCCGTCACTTAAGAACCGCTATGAAAAAGCACTTTCCAATTACGATGCCATAAAATTCTTCCTAAAAGCACAAGTAGTTGATTAATCTGTAAATAATTGAATATGATGCTCTACCAAGCAAATATGTTGGATGACACTATTGCTCGATGATGGATGACCGATCAATCGAGAAGAGTTCATACGCATGAAATTACTTAAGGTAATAGAAATGATCGGCGAATTAATTTCAAGGGTGTCCCAACTTCTATTAGAGAAGTGTTAATGTAAGAACACTAATAACGTTCGGTCATTTCATCTTCGGATAATCCCCTGCCAACTCCTCTCATACGGTCCCTGAAAAATGTACAATAGAAATTACTTTCATGACAATGAGATAAATAATTAATGACATAAATTATCTCCAGGAAAGCAATGGATTACGCAACCTAACTTGAAGAGGTCACATAGGTGAGAGGTATAAATGTATAAGTAAAATAAATGAAGATCAGTCTTCCTTGTTAGCTTCGATATAACTTAAACGTTAACAGAAATCTAGAAGCAGTGTTCCGAATAAAAAATGCTTTCTGTAACTACAAGAAAAAGATTTCGTTACTTTCTTACTAAAATAAAAAAGAAAAATTCTACAGGATAGACTTCTGAAATAATTGTCCTTGATTTACCCAAAGGGCAGCTTTTGAATATCACTTAAGAAAAATAATGCTGCAGTCTCTATTATTTTCTCTTTGAATCCAGCATAGAACTTCCTTGCACATTTGCCTTCCATTCGCCTGGTTACACGTCCCACAAACCTGCATTTCATTTTCGTTAGTGTAATAATTACGTCCTGTGATCTAGTCACTACCCGGATCTATTTGACTTTTCTAGGTTTGACCAACATGTGTCCCACGGGTTTTCGCTGAGGAAGCATCAGCTTTTGGTTTTCTCACCGAATGTCTATGTCTTGCTCCCGTAAGGCAGAAGTGCTAACATGCACTGATTGTAATCTTTCTTCTTCAGGGACATTAAAAATTTGCATTTGATGCGCCCATAATTTACCAACAGCACTTCATCCCATTCACGACTTTAAGTTTTTAATGTCCGTCTACTCATTCCCTCTTACATTCTTTAATTCAAAACCTATCACCAGTTTTTATTTCTATTAATTCTTACTATTTCATTTTCGATGTGTTGGATATTAGTTATTTTATATAACTTTACATTTAATATAACGAATATTTGAGCCTACGTTTTAATTTTTCATACAGTACTGTGTCATCAGAAAAATATGAGGTGGTTCGGAAATGTAACTTCTCCATTTTTTTTTAATTTAAGGATCAGCTAACTTCCTCTAGGACTGCTAAGACAGAATATAAATGAGAAGCACAAAATAGTGAATGTAAATAATTTGGCGATTTACCTTTGGAAACATTATTTGTTGCATCATATATATTACTCTGACTTTCCTTTGCGTTTCAATAATATACTGCAAAAAACTGGTAAGTGTGCCGGGGTGGCACATTTTACAGTTTAACCGACTGTTTCATCGCTCCTCGGTAGAACAACTTCAAAATTATAAATGAAGTGGCTTGATTTTAATTACGAAGTTTTCCTATCAAGCAGCGAAGGGAAATCAATTAACTGCTGAGGATACTTTTGCTTTGTTTTACAATTATGATTTTTTTCACTATTCTGCTGCAGTCTAGAGACAGCTATTAATAGTTCTATTTTAACTTCGCTACTGCTGCGAGAAATATTCCTGGAAGCTCGTTCTTAAAATTTCCTCAACAGCAATTTATAAACTCAGGGCCTGGATAGAAAGACATTTGTCTCTTCCATCGCTGTATCCCGTCCAGGCGATAGCAGAGTCACCTGTCGAGAAATAACTGCTAGTCTGACACACACACGGTGCATGTAGTATCAGTGATCGTGCTGTCCATGTGTAGGAAGGGGAAGGCGCGCGATCTGTTTTAGTTTGAACGAGGTGGTTGGTTCAAATGGCTCTGAGCACTATGGGACTTAACATCTATGGTCATCAGTCCCCTAGAACTTAGAACTACTTAAACCTAACTAGCCTAAGGACATCACACAACACCCAGCCATCACGAGGCAGAGAAAATCCCTGACCCCGCCGGGAATCGAACCCGGGAACCCGGGCGTGGGAAGCGAGAACGCTACCGCACAACCACGAGATGCGGGCTGAACGAGGTCAGACTGTGATCGTTCAGAGGCTCGGCACGAGCATTTCGGAAACTACACGGCTTTCCGGGTGTTCGAGGAGCGCTGTGGTGAGTTTCTCCAACACAAGGCGAGACCAATGTAAAACCACATGCAGACGTCGTGGGTTTGGGCGGCCACCCCTCATTACAGATGTCGGAACGTCGTAGTGTGGTGAAGCACGGCAGGTGGCGAACTGTTGCGGAACTAACATCAGACTTTAATGTTGGTCAGAGTACAAGCGTGTCTGAACACACAGTGCGCTGAACACTTCTAACGTTGGGCCTCCGCAACCGACGACCCATGCATGTGCCAATGTTGATATCACGACATCGGCAACTACTACTGAAATGGACACGTGACCATCGGCACTGGACCTCTAATGATGTCCGGTACCTTCTTCATCGTGCTGATGGGAGAGTGCGAATCCGTTGTCTCCCAGGGAAACAGCTTCTTGACACCACTACTGCAGAAAGGAGACAAGCTGGCGGCAGCTCCGTAGTGCTCTGGGGAACATTAACGTGGGCATCCACTGGATCATTGGAGCTTGTGCAAGGCACCATGACGGCCAAGGAGTTGCAGACAAGGTACACCCCTTCATGACGATCACGTTTCCCGACAGCGGTGCATCTTTCAGCAAGATATGCGCCAAGTCACAAGGCCAGGAGTGTGATGGAGTTGTTCGAGGAACACAGTGGCGAATTCCAGTTTGATGCGCTGGCGCCCCAGCTCGCCAGATCTGAACCAGATCAAACACATCTGGGATGTGACTGAACATGGCGTCAGAGCTCATCATCTCCTTCCCACGAATTTACTGGAGTTAGGTGACTTGTGTGTGCAGACGTCGTGCCAATTCCCTCCAGCGACCTAACAAGGCCTCAATACATCCATGCCACGAGGCATCTCCGCTGTTATTCGTCCCGAAGTTGGACATAGCGGCTATTAGGTAGATGGTCTTAATGTTCTGGTTGGTCAGTGTATTTGGTGACTTGTCTGGGTAATGAATTATGAAGTCGTTTTTTTCACTTTTGGATCACAGATAAATACTTTGATAAATCTGCGAGTGTATCAGCAGAAGATGAACAAACCATTGACGTTAACGAGTAAAAAGGTAAACTGAACCTTAATGCTAACACACACGAAACCACGACACTAGCAATATTTTAGGCAACTTTTCAAGCAAGATAATTCGCCGTCACGTGGTGTTCACTAAAGATGAATTCAGAGAATAATTTCAGACTTCAGCTGCAGTGTGACAATGTACAGTTATTTACTTTCAAGTGAAGCGTACAGTACAAACAAGAGTTTCTCTGAAATGGGTATTCGGTTGGTGAATTCCAGGGACACAAAAGATTGAAACAACGTGGTTACGGACTAATGTACTATACGCGTATAGAAAAAGGAAGATTAGGATTTAACATCCTTCAACGATAAGATTATTATAGTTTGAACAAAAGCTCGAGTTGAAAGAATAATGAGAAGGAAATCGCACATTTCTACTTTACAACTAATATCGCGGATCTTTGTTGTGTGTCCGGTAGAGATCACATTGAAAACGTGTGAAAACTTTCATCCAAAAAGTAATTCTAATAATTACCTCAAGGTACTTCTATATAAAATTGTAAAATATGGTGCTTCTTTTGATGGGACAACTTACCCCATTTACCAAGCATGTATGTCATTCATGAAATAGGAAAATCTGATCTTTTGAACCACCATGCATTACGGCTACAACTAAACCGTCTAAACACGACATAATTTGCTGTCTTGTTAAACACTGTAAAAACTACAGAAAATGAGACTTAATGTTATTTTGATCATAGTCAACTTGCTGCTGTGCAAGAATTGCGCAGGTAACTGAATAGCATATATCTGCCAACAGAGCACATTTAAACATGAGGGGCGATTAATAAGTAATTCAACATAATTTATTTCTCGGCCAATTTTCGTTAAAAATGCGGAATTTGTTGTGGGACTTCGCTGAACATTTCCGCTTCAGACCTAAAAGTTTCACGACGCTCCGATCGGTTGTTGCCCTATAAGTACCCTTCAAAATGGTGTCTGTGACGGAGGTGTGTTCCGAGCAGACAGTTGTAATTGAGTTTCTTTTAGCGGAAAACCACAGCATCACAGATTCACAGGTGCTTTCAGAATATTTACAGAGTCCTGGCAAAGCACGGTGAGTAGCTGGACGAGGCGTGTGTCATCATCCCAATAAGGTCGCGCAAACCTCTCCGATCTCCCCGCTGGTCGACAGCACACAGGTGTGACTCCTGGATTGCTGGAACGCGCACGCACTCTCATTTGAGAAGATCAACGGATCGCACTCAAACACCACGCTGCGCAGCTGGACATCTCTGTTGGTAGTGCCGATAGTCTTGTCCACCAGTAGCGATACTCACAGGTGTGTGCCCACGAGGTTACCGCTGCCTTACAGAAGACCATAAAGCGCAACGAAGGACCATCTGTGAGGAATTGCTTGCACGTTACGAGCTGATCGAGACACGTTTTGTCGAACAGCGTCAAAGACGATGAAACACAGGTTCACCACTTCGAACCGGAAACAAAACGACAGTCCATGGCGTGGGGTTACACCAGCTCTCCTCCGAAGAAAAAGTTCACAGCCCCACCCTCAGCCGATAAAGTCATGGAGACGGTCTTCCGAGATTGTGAAGGGGTTGTTCTGTTTCATGTGCTCCCTCATGATGCAACGATCAACTCTGAAGTGTATTGTGCTACTCTCAGGAAATAGAGCAAACGACTTAAACGTGTTTGTAGCCAAAAAAATGCAAACGAACTTTTCCTTTTCCATGACAACGCCAGGCCTCAAACAAGTCTCCGCTCCCTGGAGGAACTCAAACAAACATTTGACTGTTCTTCCTCATTCACCCTACAGCCCGGATCTCGTCCATTCCGGTTTTAATCTGTCTGGTTCAATGAAGGATGCTCTCCGCGGGAAGTACTACGTGGTTGGTGGGGAGGTTATTGATGCAGAAAGACGTCGGCTCCGACGCCGACTAGCAGAATGGTACCATAAGGGCATACCGGCCCTCGTAGTAAGGTAGGGTATGGCCGTCGCATTGAACAGACATTATGTTGAAAAATGGGGTTTTGTGTCAAAAGAGTGTGGAATAGTATAGTGTATTGGACCCCTGAATAAAACCAACTTGCTTTCACAAAAAAATGTGTTGCATTACTTATTGAACGCCCCCCGTAAATGACACTTTCAAGGGTCATTACAATACCTAAAACAATGTTAGAATGATGTTACAAAACGATATATTTGACACAGATGATAAGTCATGATGTGGAACGCTTTCATTATTTTTGTTTCACGTTCTTAAAACTTGCTTAGGCACCTGTGTGCCACGATGAAAGATACTATAGCGAGCTTGTGTTATTCAGACAAGGCGATAGAGAGAAAGCTTTAATGTCTGCGTGACTTAACTTCAACATGAATCGGAAACACGTCTCGATGAATTTGCGCTGGTTATGTACCATGAAAAATCTTTAGTTGACGATCCTATGCCTTAAGCACTGTAAAAGAAATTCTGTCAGTCTGAAAACACGCTAACGCACAGTCTACACGAACGCACTACCATCAGTTAAAGAAATGCGTCGCTACCTATTACAGCTGGAAAATAGGTAAGAATAATTGAAGCTTCCAGTTCGTGGACCACAATACGGCAGTAGCAGCGCCGTATCTATTGTAAGGTCCAGAAATTAATTGACCATTGCTACTGTAGTAGTGTCTCGGCATCTAAAGTTTGGATCTAACAGATCTGACAATTAACTCAATCGTTGTTGAACAGTTATATGAAATTAAATTAAGATGGGCTTTTAATGCATACGTTGCATACGTTTCATATATATATATATATATATATATATATATATAACAACGAGCGAAGTGTCCTTATTGGATGAAGAAGAAATGCGGGGTCTCTCTTGTCCGTCGGGAAGACAGTGTGAGTTAGTAGCGAGGCGCCAGTCAAAACGCACGGTCGAGTGACCAGGGCGGCTCTAAAAGAACGGTCGCGAGTAAATATTTCAACTGTTAAACAAGATATAAAGTAAAGGTATTAGTTACAAGAACGCCATGTGTCGTGGACAGTGTCTATCAAGAGTATCGCAAGGGAGAACTGTGTTAATGTGCTGTATCCCAGAGCCGCCATATTGCAAATTCTGTGACGTGTGAGCCAAAGTATTTTCTTTATTAAAACGAGTATAGTTCAAACGTTGTTAACAATTAACAACTGGCATCCCTAAACACTCCACTTCAACAGGATCACTTACATGGAACCTGGCACCTGAGCACTACTACTGTGCGACGAGGGACTTCCGAAGCAGCAGGACACCAGCCAGGTTAGTGATACAGAAACCAGAGAAGGAAGGCAGAGTCGCTTCCTTCTCGCTATAATGCAGACACCGCGGCAGACTTGCTCGCCGCCAATGGTGACCACATCAGTGAGCCGTCGTCGAGACTCGGGGAAGCTCGTTGATATCACCAAGCCACATTGTACTCGGCAGGAATAAAGGTGTTACGAATTAATAATGTTTCTTTGGCGTTTCTGACGCGTCCACAGTCCTTTCCTAACATCCTGACAACTGGAGAGGTCACCGCTCGGCCATCCAGTCCACAGAAGGCGACTGGGACCACCAGGGCGCCTACAAACCCACAAATTTTCAAGTAAACCATACTTCAAGCATCTTTGTTAAGTGGCACTTAGTTGATAAGCACATAAAAGCTGCAGTCTTACCTCTTTGGTTTACTGTTTTAGTTTTCTGTTTAGCATATACTTCGCTCTGAAAACTTAAGTATGACATAGATAAAATAATATAACATATTAACGAACTGTAAGAAATGAATGAAAGTTCAGGGAGCATTTTTCCAGAGGTCTACCAGTCGAGCACTAAGAATTTGACATCACATGGCATGAGGTCAGCGTGACTATAGCGCCAAATGGGGCTGGCCCCTTCTGCGCGAGGCACCTGAAGCAACAGGAAAAGATGTGCAGTGTCAGTCAGTGATCAGTTACAGTGCACTCTACTGGTGAGTAGTAGGGAGATGGCAGCACAAGCGCAATTTTGATATTAAACTAATATTCAAACTACTTAAACTGATCAACTAATTACCCCACCTTACCCACCCGTGCCCAACCCAACCCCAACCCCACTACCACCTCTGGAATGACATCATGTGTTTTCCCCAGGCCGCTTGTGGGTCCTCTGCCCCTCCCCCATGCCCAACTCCACCCCACCCTCTGTGATGACGTCATGTGTTTTCCCCAGCTGGCATGTTGGCCTCCACCTCTGCTACCCCCACCCTCCCCCAACTACCTTAATGGCAGGAATTTCAAAGTTTGGTGGGAACTTGGAATTTTTGGAGGAATTTCTAAAATGGAGGGAATTTCTTTGTTCCAGGGCTGTGCTGACATCCCATCCCACTCCCCATACAGGAATTGACGGGAAATTAAAAATTGTGGTGCCCTTTTTGAACTCGAACCTTGGTCCTTCTGGATGGAAACCCTAACTGCATGCCCCAACACATAGAAACTGCCCAGATGCAGGAGAGGAAGGTTAGGTTAGTGTATTTTATTTAATTTTGTTAGGAAGATGAAGTAAAATCAGTCCTAATTACGTCATTAATAGTAAATTTGAGCCCAAATTACACAATCATATGCATAGCACTACACAAGGACTGTCTAGAAGGTCAATAAAGCTCAAAAATTGACAATGCCATACAACTGGTGTTATCCTGCTGGGAAAAAATTGCATAATACCACAGAGGATCGATCACAGCTTGCATCAGAAATGTTGCGCTCTTTAGCAGGATGAATTTAATTGTGCCTACATCGCATACAGAATTGTTTTGCAGAGAGTATTTCGCTATTTTCGAGGATATAGCACTGTGGAAAATAACGTACAAGTAGTTGAAATTGAGAGTTAGTGATTGGTAATATCAGACTAAGAGCAGCCGACCAGTTGCAAAGGATAAAGTAATCTTTACCTAGGTTTCAATAGATATAAATCTATCTTCTTCAGAAGACGGCAGTATTATAACAACATGAAGTGATATGTCCTTATCGTTTAGGCAAACATCTGCCTAAACGATAAGGACATATCACTTCATGTTGTTATAATACTGCCGTCTTCTGAAGAAGATAGATTTATATCTATTGAAACCTAGGTAAAGATTACTTTATCCTTTGCAACTGGTCGGCTGCTCTTAGTCTGATTTACGTGGAACCGTTGCTGTAGCGCAGCTATGTTTAAAGTACTTAAAGGATTGGTAATATGTATGCATAGTCTCTATATGTATGTGTGGGACTGTCAGCGGCGGACATTTGCAGTTCGAATGTGTAACTTGCTAACCGTTCGTGTATAAATTATGTTGCTGGGGGTGCACACTCTATAGGTATGGGCAAGGGAAAAAGAAGTGCGGTAGATGCACTATCAACTAATGAATAATGTATTACTAGGATAGAAAACAACCCAAAACCTACAGTTTGTAGATGTCGTATCACAGTTGTAGTGATGTATCAGAGTTGCAACAAAAGTAGCGAAGCTCATGTGGTAAGCAATAGGATCACATACTTACAGGAAAAAAAAATCAGAGCGCCAGCAGAAATCAACTCCGTATACATGTCGACTCCCTGTTTCAGATCCCTGCACAATAGAATGGAAGTCAGATGAACATGTAGAAACATGCCAGAGACCGAGCGAGGTGGCGCAGTGCTAAGACACTGGACTCGCATTCGGGAGGACGACGGTTCAATCCCGCGTCTGGCCATCCTGATTTAGGTTTTCCGTAATTTCCTTAAATCGCTCCAGGCAAATGTCGGGATGGTTCCTTTGAAAGGGCACGGCCGACTTCTTTCCCCATCCTTCCCTAATCCGATGAGACCGATGACCTCGCTGTCTGGTCCCCTTCCCCAAACAACCAAACCCTAACCATTTTAAAGTTTGTTACTGTAGTGGTTGGTGTAGGAAGCTTGCAGGGTGGTTGTATGTCTGATATCCTGCATTAGAGAATTAAGAGCGTAGCATTCCGCGCTACTAATATGAGTAATTCGCAAACTATAAGCCTTTAACAATATAGCATTTTTAGATGCAGAAGCAGGTACCATAGGGGTGTCTGTTTATGCTCTACGACCATTTCTCTCTTGGCAGTATATTCCTAGTACTGACTCCAGACAGCGGAATAATATTTTATAAACGACAGCACAGTCAATTTGCCTGAAATTTTTCAAACTCCATCTGCCTGGAGCTCCATTATGTATAAATTAGTGCAGAACAGTCTTCTCCGAACAGCAGTTAAGGACACAGCTCGCCCTGTCCCTTCGCGAGACTTGGAATGTAGTGCTTGTAGGACCCTCATGCTTCTGGTCAGTTCCAAATTAACTTCTCGGCCAAGTTGCAGGGAGGACTGGTCATGGACAACGTGGGAAGGATCTGTCAATCTCCCACTTTATCCTACAAATGCGAGAGTACATTGTGATTCCCATTTACACAGGGGAAGATGGCCAGTCGTAATCATAAATTCTGCGCTATGGTCGACGTGCTGAAAATATGTAGATAAGCTGACTGCATGGGTATAGGACGCTGCCTGGTATACTCTGGCCTATACAACCAACTGGACGTGCTGAACAGTCATCTATCTGCATTCAGGCCGGCCGCGGTGGTCTCGCGGTTCTAGGCGCTCAGTCCGGAGCCGCGCGACTGCTACGGTCGCAGGTTCGAATCCTGCCTCGGACTTGGATGTGTGTGATGGTTCAAATGGCTCTGAGCACTATGGGACTTAACATCTGTGGTCATCAGTCCCCTAGAACTTAGAACTACTTAAACCTAACTAACCTAAGGACATCACACACATCCATGCCCGAGGCAGGATTCAAACCCGCGACCGTAGCAGTCGCAGGTTCGAATCCTGCCTCGGGCATGGATGTGTGTGATGTCCTTAGGTTAGTTAGGTTTAAGTAGTTCTAAGTTCTAGGGGCCTGATGACCTAAGATGTTAAGTCCCATAGTGCTCAGAGCCATTTTTATCTGCATTCACAATCTAGTATATCGTACTTGCAAAGTAGTAGAGGGGTGATTTAGCGATCATATGGAAACTGTGTCATTGGCTGGTGTTGAAATTATGGAACTGGGAAAATTCCTAAAGTTGATCGCGCTGTCAACTGCAGTGCGTATTACACTTCACCATCCCATATCACTGATGTCTTTCCAATCCCAACCGTCCACTGCTACGCTTTTTATTATCACAATATGATTGACTGACACCACTTTTTTGAGATGGAGAGAGCCTTGGTGGAACACTGAATATCTGCTATTTGTCACTGTGGAGCATGTGGTTAAATGTAGAGGTCATCACCTTCAGACAGTTGTTTGGAAGCGTTCCTCAGTACTGCAGACTTGTCCTATTTCCATATGTTACAATACCCTGTACATGCTGTCTTTCTTCTTTTTTTTTTTCGCCGAAAAGTTAACAAGACCTCTTTCTATTTCTACAACCTCACGTGTGTCGTGAACAGCACCTTCCGGAGATGGTCAACACCGGAACGGTAATCATGTACATGACTGCAAAATGAGGAAACAATTTCCACAAAATGGAACACTGAGACATCCGTTACCCAGTCGCTGTGGAATATGAGATTGTATATATGCGAGAGTACATTGTGATTCCCAATTACACAGGGGAAGATGGCCAGTCGTAATTATAAATTCTGCGCTATGATCGACGTGCTGAAAATATGTAGATAAGCTATGGGTATACATATATATATATATATATCATCACTTTTGGATAACTGTTGGAAATGCTCTACAATGCCGCAAACTCTTCCAGTTTCCATATGTTGCGATGTCTTCCATATTTTTGTCAATGAGAGACATCGCCTCTTTTTTTTATTTATTCCAACCTGTGTGTTGCGGGAGCTCCATAGTTTACATCATCCAATGTTCAGCTCTCTGTGGGAGCCAACGGATCGAATTGTGTTAATGTTACTGTAGCACCTGACATGGACCTAAAAGTCATGGTAGAAAAATGAACCTCTTCATCTCAGAGTAGCACTTGCAAGCTACGTCCTCAATTACCTGCTGGATGTATTCCAATATCTGTCTTCCTCTGCAGTTTTTGCCCTCTACAGCTCCCTCTAGTACCATGGAAATCAGTTCCTGATGTCGTAACAGGTGTCCTATCATCCCGTGCATTCACCTTATCAGTGTTCCACATACTCCTTTCCTCTCCGATTCTGCACAGAACCTCCTCAGTCCTCACCGTATCAACCCACCTAACATTCAACATTCGTCTGTAGCACCACATCTCAAATGCTTCGATCCTCTTCTGTTCCGGTTTTCCCAGTCCTTGTTTCACAAACACACTGTGCTGTGCTCCATACGTATTTTCTCAGAAATTTCTTCCTCAAATTAAGGCCGATGTTAGATGCTAGTAGAATTCTCTTGGCCAGGAATTCCCTTTCCGCCAGTGCTAGTCTGCTTTTGATGTCCTCCTTGCTCCATCCGTCACTAGTTATTTTGCTGCCTAGGTAGCATAATTCCTTAACCTCATCTACTTCGTGATTGTCAATCTTGATGTTAAGTTTCTCGCTGTTCAAATTTCTGCTACTTCTCATTACTTTCGTCTTTCTTCGATTTACTCTCAATCCATATTCTGTACTAATTAGACGGCTCATTCCATTCAGAAGATCATGTAATTATTCTTCACTTTCACTCAGAGTAACAATGTCATCAGCGAATCGTATCATTGATACCCTATCACCTTGATTTTTAATTCCATTTCTGAACCTTTCTTTTATTTCCATCATTGTTTCTTCGATGTAAAAATTGAATAGTAGGAGCAAAAGACTACATCCCTGTCTTACACCCTTTTTAATCTGAGTATTTCGTTGTTGGTCGTTCACTCTTATTATTCCTTCTTGATTCTTGTACATATTGTATATTACCTGTCACTCCCTATACCTTACTCCTACTTTTCTCAGAATTTCGAACATCTTGCACCATTTTACATTGTCGAACGCTTTTTCCAGGTCGACAAATCCTTTGAATGTGTCTTAATTTTTGTTTAGTCTTGCTTCCATTATCAACCGCAATGTCAGAATTGCCTCTCTGGTGCCTTTGCCGTTCCTAAAGCCAAACTGATCGTCACGTAACACATCCTCAATTTTCTTTTCCATTCTTCTGTATATTACTCTTGTCAGCAACTTGGATGCATGAGCTGTTAAGCTGGTTGTGCGATAGTTCTCGCACTTGTCAGGTCCTGCACTCTTCGAAATTGTGTGGATGATACATTGCCGAAAGTCAGACGGTATTTTGCCAGACTCGTACATTCTACACACCAACGCGAATAGCCGTTTTGTTGCCTCTTCCCTTAATAATTTTAGAAATTCTGACGGAATGTTATCTATCCCTTCTACCTTATTTGATCTAAAGTCCTCCAAAGCTCTTTTAAATTTAGATTCTAATACTGGATCACCTATCTCTTCTAAATCGACTCCGTTCTTCTATCACATCAGGTAAATCTTCCCCTCATAGTTGCCTTCAATGTACCCTTTTCACCTGTCCGCTCTCTCCTCTGCATTTAACAATGGAATTCCGGTTGTACTCGTACCAAACTTGCTTTTAATTTCACCAAAGATTGTTTTGACTTTCCTATATGCTGAGTCAGTCTTTCTATCATTTCATTTTCGATTTCGTTATCAAAACTGCTGTTTGCGTTCCGTTGCTAAATTCCCGGATGTCATTAATAGTAATTATTCGGACTGTAATTATGATCTCCAATCTGAAAACTATTTGTCTGCTTACTTTGCGGTTTAAATTTCAACGCCCGTTCTAATTTTTCTACAAAGTCCACAAATTCGTCTATTGAGTGCTAGGACTATACACTAGATCCCACTGCAAATTTTCTGGTAACCGCCTTTCAACGTCGTAATTTCAGTAAACACGCCCAGTGGACGTTTCACATGCATTAATCTCGCAGGTTCACGTTTACAAATTTCTCGCATCGACCCTTTCCCGTATTTAAATGTTGGCCCGTTCATAAACTTATTTTGGAGTTGCGTTTGCTTAGCTTCACCCCAGAACTTGTTCAGGAAACTGCTTTCAAATAATTCGTAGGTAGTGAACGTATCACTGTGTGTATTTGTCCACGATTGCACCTCACCTTCCAAATGTCTTTTCTCGAATTTTATCTTTACCTCGTCGGACGTTCCCCTTATAAAGCCATCCTTGCATGCTGATGGAAAATTTACTGTGTGATATTTCCCGTCGTCTCCAAAACATTTCACCGATCCCGAATTCATCCACGGAACACTGGTCCTTGTAGAGGTTTGATGTGCGGCTATAAAATTCATTTCGCATTTTATTTCACTGATTTGTTTTTTAACTTCACTATTTTCAATTTTAATGCCATATTCTACTTGTTCCTTTATTTTATATACTTAATCTTCGCTCAACTGACTAGTGCAGTTCCCTTTCCTATGGCCGTCCCATCTGATTGGTTACAGCTTATTCTACATTATTTTACATTTTAACCTATTTAGATAATCGAAGCTAGACCACTTTCACGTTCTAAATGAGGTAAGATAATATCCGTTACATAATAAACGTCAAATTCTTTGACATAAAACCAATACAGTTTTCTTCTTAACTTTGAATGTCACGACCAGTAGCCTTGCACCAATATGCTTTCTGATAAATAAATAAAGAAAAAAAATAACTGTTATGCGCTAACATTTACAACAGATGTTCTATTACCTAATGATTCAATAGGATTTCATGCTGTCATAGTTCAATGTGATTTGTGTGAAGGAAATGATGATCTGATGCTTAACTTAAAATACTGATAATTTAAATTTACTATAACTTTCAAACACATAGTTACAGAGTTGATATTTACCACATTTGTCATTTTAATGATGCGCTTCTAAATGAAATGTCGATCGTTAAGATCGACTGAAGCCTTCAGAGTTTAGCATCCAGGTCTTTGCTACAAAACTTGTTAGTTTCATTTTCACAGTAAATCCTAAACAATTATAACTATGATCAGTATTCAAGTTTTATTGGGATCACCATGAAAATGTATAGAGGATGGCAGATTAAAATTACTGTGGCTTCATTCTCTGCATTACTATATAATTAAATAGTTTAAATAAATGTTTCCCCTTATGCCCAATCTCTGGTCCGCCATATTTAACACTGCGGCGTCTCCCTGGCCACAAACGCGTTCTACTGGGTTTCCCTATGACGTAGGTTCTTGTCTGTCTCACTCGCACACTACGGTGCTTAGACCTCAATAGACAATAGACGTCTGTGAGTTTCCCCATCTTATGGTGAATCTGCACCCTTTGTGGCACACGGCCATGGATGACAGAGTTCGGTTCACAAATCCTGTAGGCTGACTCTTTCGGCCATATATTTAAATGAGAGCGCAATGCTCGCTAACTCACAGGTGCAAGGAGAGAGGGAAGGGGAGGGATGAGAGGAGGTAATAAAAGGCTCTAATTTTGGCAGTTGGTGATTGTACATTGTGCATGTTAAACTGCTACCCCCTCTGTAATATTTTGAAATGACAGTTTCTTCCAATATTTGTGTTGCATTATGACCCATTCATTACGACTGCTGGTTTTTTTTTACTACATTTTCGATGTTTAACTGGAGCAGTGCAGCATTTTCCATCAGATGTGGTAACGTGTATTGGCTTCGATTACCTTGGCTGCTGTGTGATTGTGAAGGAGCTTCCTGTAGCAGACTTTGACATCAAACAGCAATAGATAAAATCCTCGGCTGTATGGTTACAGGTAATACACTTTTTAAACTCCTGTCCAACACTAGCATCTCATCAGTTGAATATATCTGAAAAAAAAAAGATAATACCTCCCACTCCAGTCTTTTTCCCACCAGGTTGTAGGTGAAGGTTGTAGTTAGAGTGCGTCTGCCACTAGTTTTGAGTGGTATTGTGAAATTTTTCCCCACAGGATAACAGCAGTTTTATGGCATTGTAAATTCTTTTAGGTAGTCGTTGTCTATCGCGATACATTTATTTGTGTTATTAGGGCCGAACTCTGTTATCTATTATGTAATTAGAACCGATTTTTATTTAATGTTCGCAACCAAAATAAATAAAGTACACTAACCTAACCTTCCTCTCCTGCATCTGGACAGTTTCCATGTGTTTGGAGAGGAGAGGGAGGTGCACTTGGGCTTTCCGTCATGACGGACGAAGGTTCGAGTCCCAGAAAGGACAGCACCGTTTTTAATGTCCCGCCATTTTCCGTAAATTCGAAATTCCCGCCAATAGAGTAGATGGGGAAAGGGGGGGGGGGGGCGGGGAGGGGGCTGTCGGGGGCCCCATGCGCTGGCTGAGGAAAGCCCATGATGTGAAAAGGGGGGAGAGGCGGAGGGGCTGCTGTTGGACGTTTGTGGGGCGGGGTTGAGGGTATGTAATTGATCAATATCATTAATTTACATATCAAATTGATGTCAGAACTGCTCTCGTGCCTCCATCCTCCTATTATTGTGGTGTTTTTCATTATAACATGCCCCAGGGATAACATCTGGATGACTCCACATGTGGAAGAAAGACCCTGACGTCACGTGGCGTGAAGTCAGTGTGACTGTAGCTCGAAATGGGTACTGCCCCGTAACACAAGGCAGCTGAAGCAATGGGAAAAGACAGTGTGTGTAATCAGCGATCAGCTACAGTGCTCTGTGGTGGTGTTCTTCATTACAACATGGCCCAGCGATCGCATCTGGATGACCCTGCATACCGGCCGGTGTGGCCGAGCGGTTCTACGCGCTTCAGTCTGGAACCACGCGACCGCTAAGGTCGCAGGTTCAAATCCTGCCTCTGGCATGGATGTGTGTGATGTCCTTAGGTTAGTTAGGTTTAAGTAGTTCTAAGTTCTAGAGGACTGATGACCTCAGATGTTAAGTCCCATGGTGCTCAGAGCCATTAGAACCATTTTTTTTTTTTTTTTTACGTGCGGTAGAATCATCAAGAAACTGGATGAAGGACGAGGTGTAGCTCTGGAGCTTTCTATCCCTTACAGCATTGCCTCATGTTCACTGGGTATATTCCGAAAAACCACAACTGCTGCCCGAAGGAGCAGGTGATGGCCACCTTGTGCAACAGGCAAGATGGTACCTACGTCAGACAGTGAGGTGAAATGAAACCTCAGGATACAGGACTGAAGGCAGGTAATGCCGCGCTTCACAGATGCTTGGTGACTGCCCGGAGAGCAGTACCTTGTGTTTCGACGCAACCTACACGTTGACGGCAACGTTCGCGTTCGTGCTTAGTGCCTAGGGACTGAACCAACGGGGAGTGGGTTGCGTGCTCTTCTCGGAGGAGAGGAGATTTCGGTTGAATAATAATGCTGGATTTCCCCTCATATGGTGAGAGGTGGGGACACGTAATGCACCCTGGAACATTGTCGAATGACATCGTTTTGGCGGTATATATGTCACGGTGTGGGGAGACATAATGTTGGATGGTCACACTGACCTCTAGATAACTGAGCACAAGTTATTTACCAGCGAACGTTATTGTGACTCTGTACTCCTTCCACAAGTGCATCTTCTTAGGAACGCATTTGGTCATGACTTCATTTTAATAGATGACAATGCGTGACTGTCTCAACCAGCGCTGGTGAAGGAGCCCTTGAAGCGAGGGAATATTCGGGATATTCGGAGACTGGACTGCCCTCCTCCCGTGTTCCACGACTTAAATCCTATCGAGCAGATAACGGACGCATTGGGGAGATGTATGGCAGCACGGCAACGTGTGCCAGCGAACATCCAGCAGTTCTCAGCCACGCTGGTGGACGAATGGAACACCGTACTCCAAGACCTACGTATCAACATTTTGGCCAGCATGTGAACCCGTTTCAGAGCATCCGTTTGTCTCCTTGGTGATCACACACCCTATTAAGAACCATGTGGCACCTTATTTATGTCCAAGAGACCATCATAAACCGCGGTCACTTCTGTGTAATTATTATTGTGCCATGAAATTTTAAGGTGCTCTTGAATTAACCGAGAAGAAAGCTCAAATTGACATTCGTTTAGTTCACTGAAACACTGAAACCACAGGTTGAAACCAGAACATGCAAGTTTTATCAAAATCTGTTTCTCCATAGTAAACAGCAGCTGATAAACGGACAAGAGAATGTTAGACAAGCACTTCTGAGAATAGCACTAAAAGCAAAAATACATAAAATTCTCCGTACCATAAATTCCGAAAGCCTCCTCTCCCCCGCCTTCAAATTCGTAAACTGCCAGAGATGACTGCTTCAAAATAACCAATAATAACCTTATTTGAGAGAGTTGAAACATCTATTGACTTATGCTTACACATCCCTACATAAGACATCAGTATAACAAACCGTGATCTACCCAACTTATCTTTAACTGATGAGACAGTGCATCTGGTAGAATTCGACAATTGTGTCTCTGAGTATCAACATTTCCAAATGGGCGACGCATCCAGTTGATGAAGAACCAGTAGTCCCTCACTCGTAATACTGTGACCGTCTTCCTCCCAGCTCATTGTCCCAAAAGGGCAGATCGAAGACTCATACGTGAGATATCATACGGCGTGTGGTCAGTAAAGCACTCCATTACAGCACCTCATTTTATCTACATCTACATCTACTTGATTACTCTGCTATTCACAATAAAGTGCCTGGCAGAGGGTTCAATGAACCACCTTCCAGCTGTCTCTCTGTCGTTCCACTCTCGAACGGCTCGTGGGAAGAAAGAGCACTTTTCTGTGCGAGCCCTGATTTCTCTTATTTTATTGTGATGATCATTTCTCCCTATTTAGGTGGGTGCCAACAGAATGTCTTCGCAATCGGAGGAGAAAACTGTTGGTTGAAATTTCATGAGAAGATCCCGTCGCAACGAAAAACGCAATTTGTTTTAATGATTGCCACTTCAATTCACGTATCATGTCTGTGACACTATCTCCCCTATTTAGCGATAGTACAAAACTGGACGCCCTTCTTTGTACTTTTTCGATGTTATCCGTCAGTCCCACCTGATGCGGATCCCATACCGTACAGCATTACTCCAGAATAGGGCGGACAAGCGTGGTGTAAGCAGTTTCTTTAGTAGACTTGTTGCACCTTCTAAGTGTTCTGCCAATGAATCTCAGTCTTTGGTTTGCGCTACCTACAATTATCTATGTGATCGTTCCAATTTAGGTTAGTTGTAATTGTAATCACTAAGTATTTACTTGAATTTACAGCCTTCAGATTTGTGCGACTTATCGCGTAATCGAAATTTAGCTGATTTCTTTTAGTACTCATATGAATAACTTCACACTTTTCCTTATTCAGGGTCAATTGCCACTTATCGCACCATAAAGATATCTTATCTAAATCATTTTGCAAGTCGTTTTGATCATCTGATGACTTTACAAGACGGTAAATGACAGCATCATCTGCAAACAATCAATGACGGCTACTCAGATTGTCTCCTATGTCGTTAATATAGATCAAGAACAATAGAGGGCCTATAACACTTCCTTGGGAAATGCCGGATATTACTTCTGTTTCATTCGATGACTTTCCGTCTATTACTGCGAACTGTGACCTTTCTAACAAGAAATCACGAATCCAGTCGCACATCTGAGGCGATACTCCGTAGGCACGCAGTGTCGTTAAGAGCTTCAGAAACCACGAAACTGTCTGGCACCATCCCACCATTCTAATTACCAAGTGACAACAGGATGTTCATCATCATAACTCGTATCAACCGCTGGCCAAACCGAAAGTATCGATGCTGGTGCCAGTCCACCTTCGTATTACTTTTCTAAAATCCATATATCATATGATTTGATGCAATTTCAGTTCTGCAACCTCGAAACATTCAATGACGCACAAAGAGTTACGGCAGCACATCATCACGATTTCACTTAGCGAACTCACACCTTCCGCGACTCCGCCGTTATTCGTCACTGCGCGGCAAACAACGTTTCAGCTGATGTCGCCCGGTCGCTCCTTTCTCAACTGCTTCGTCACCCCGTGGATCCGTTCCTGAGGGAAAAGATGCTAGACACTAACACATAGCAAAATTCTATTTGATTAGAAGAATCGAGCCAGTCAGCACATTGTCTTTGAGTAAAAGTGTCATTTCTGTTCGTCCCATTGCGTATTTATTTCACTTGCCTTCTGAACTCTACTGTAATACAGCAGTTCTTTCTGCGTGTGGCCCATGTTACTTTGGAGTAACACATAGTGCGAAATTTCCTTTCGTTCTTAAGTTTTGAATACCGGTGTGTATTTCAGGATGTAAAGGCTGCGTTCTAGTCCACGATGACATTCTCGACGTAATGTTCGTGCCTCGGTCACGCCGCTTGTGACGAGAGGAATCGATCAGATATTATGGTCGTTTAATGGCTGCGGTCTGTGGCGACAGATGTTAATGAAGCGGATCAGCGTGTTTTCTGCCCGCCCGCTGCGACCTGCCGCCCACGCAATCTGCGTCCTCGGCTACCCCTGGCGCGCCGCTACCCGCCGAGCGCGGCCGAATTAGGGGCGGGTGCGACTGGCGCAGCCGGCGCGGCTTGGCAGAGGGGTTTTCGCTGCGGTCGGCCGGCCATTACACGCGCGTTAGCGCTCTGCCGGCCACATCGCTGCCAGTCTGCGGCGAACGCCACAGCACTGGGCTGGCGCCGGCGACCCAGCCGCGCTCCGTTTTCGAGCGAGGCCGCACGTACTGGGTGATGCAAATGCTCATTGCGCAACTTTTCACCTCTTTCACACTAAAGGGCCCTTCTGACATTAATGTTATGAGCGTTTACAGACGGCTCTTCCGTAGTCTTCAGCTTACTCTCAATTCCCTTCCACTCTGCAGAGCCTAGAGTTTCAAGGGAAATTCGGAAAATTCAATTTCATTTCGTCCCTACACATCGGAAAACGCCATTTGTCTTCCAAGTTGGCATGATGAAGGGAGAAAGTAGAACATCTTGCCCTGGTACATGTTTTACGTTGGAATCCATGATATTTACTCGTTACGTGTTTGTACAAGCTGCGCAAGAACAGAGGTGGAAGGTCAACGATATCTGTGGAATACACTGACAGAAAAAAAATCGAAGTACCCAAAAATAAATAACGTAGAGTAATGAAATTTCGGGAATACGTTTGTCTAGGGAACATACAAGGGTGAGTCAAATGAAAACCTTAAATTTGTAATAACAAATCGAAATTTCGCGGCCGGCCGAAGTGGCCGTGCGGTTAAAGGCGCTGCAGTCTGGAACCGCAAGACCGCTACGGTCGCAGGTTCGAATCCTGCCTCGGGCATGGATTTTAGTGATGTCCTTAGGTTAGTTAGGTTTAACTAGTTCTAAGTTCTAGGGGACTAATGACCTCAGCAGTTGAGTCCCATAGTGCTCAGAGCCATTTGAACCATTTTTTTTTTTTTTTTTTTTAATTTCGCGACGTTATCATGTAAGTTGGTAAGCGTGCTACAAACATCGTGCACAATGGCCTGTAGGTGGCAGCATAGTGCAGATGCACACATACCGTCGCAGTGTCAGTATAAAGATGGCCGCCCCACTTGCGGCTTGCACCAGGGAAGAATAGCATTCTGTTATTTAGTTTTTGCGTAGTGAAGGTGTGAAACCTACTGAAATTCATCGACGAATGAAGGTTGAGCACGGTGATACATGTTTGTCACAGCAGCAAGTCTACGAATGTAGTAGGAAGTTTGCAAACGGTGTGACTTCAGTGGAAGATACTCCTCGTCCAGATCAGGCACAACGAGTTGTGACTCCACAGAACGTTGCAGAGGAAAGAAGTTCCGTTCTGATGAAGAGGTACGCCATGCGGTGCCTGAGTGGTTGCGCGGACTGCAAAAAGAATTTTTTCTAAAGGAATTTATGCACTTTGTAAGGGCTGGAGGACTTGCATTGAGCGTGGGGGAGATTATGTTGAAAAGTGATACAGCTTTGTACCACTTCTGCACAATAAATAATATTTAACAAAATATTTAAGGTCTTCATTTGACTCACCCTCGTATGTAGGTGATTACCATTGCAAGATCACAGGTTAATGTAAGCGCCAGATAAACCGTTGCAAATATGAAATATTAGTACATTAATCGCCGGTGTAACAGCCAGAAGGTTGAATGCAAGCACAGGCATGCAAAAATGCCTGTGTTGTGCTGTCAGTTTGTGGATAAAGTCCGATGCACTTAGTCGATCAATACAGAGACGGTTAATGTTGTATGTGGATGACGTTGGAGTTGTCGTCCGATTTTGTCCCATATGTCCTCGATTGGAGATAGATATGATGATCGAGCACCTCCAGGCAACATGTTGACACTCTGTATAGAGCATGTTGGGCTACAACAGCCGTATGTCTACGAGCATTGTTCTGTTGGAAAATACCCTCTGGATTGCTGTCCATTGATGGCAGCACAACAGTTAGAATCACCAGATGGAACGTATAATTTTGCAGTCAGGATGTGTGGAAAAAAACCACGAGAGTGCTTCTGTTGTCATATGAAACCACGCACCAGTCCGGAACACCAGGTGTAGGGCCAGTGTGTACAACACACAGCAGGTTAGTCGTATGCCCTCAACTGACCTCCTTCTAATCAACACACGGCCATCATTGGCACGGAGACAGGACCAGTATTCATCAGAAGAAACAACAGGCCTCCACCCTACCCTCCAATGATATCTCGGTGACACCACTGAAGTCACAAACACCGGTGGTTTGGTATGCTCGCTACAGGTTGTCTGTCTCGGAGCTGTCCTTCGAGTAACCGATTTGTAAAAGGTCGTTGTGTCTCTGTGGTGCCAACTGCTGCTCATATTGCCGCTGCAGATAGTGTACGATGAGCAAGAGCCGGAAGGAACATCCAGCATCTCGTAGTCCTGTTACACGAACTCCTTCACACTCAGTGAGGTGTTGATAATAGTGTCGTTGTCACCTTAAAGCCATTTTTGACTAACATCAACTCACCACGTCCAATCTCAAAGACAACTAACGCTCACGATCGTTACAGCCTGTAGTTAACCTGGTCTGTGCATGAAATCTTAACAGACACCATCTGTCGTTCCTTCTTGGTGTTGAGACTTTTTCTCCGTCAGTGTAATTATATTTATCAGGTTCTTCTTAAGGCAGCCATATTGCGGCTGTTACGCAAAAAACCAATAAACAGTGCTGTAGAATATTAATAAAAGTCATTATTTAGCTGCTAAAGAATTGCAAGAAATATTATGTTTCACCTTAACGAGTTAAGAAATTATTTTCTGACTCTGTCTGGAAGAAGTCCATGTAATGGTACTGGCAATGACGGAAACCGCAACGAAAATCAGCAAAAAAGTTCAAAATATAGTGATGAAATGTCGGTGATTATAGAAAAGAAGTCATAGAGAGAATATTAGTTTTTAATGTTGCGCCGACTACGAGGTTATTAGAGGCAACGTGCCAGATCGATCTGGTAAAGCAAAAGAAAGTAAACTTTTCAAAGACACCATCCTGAAATTTTCCTTAATGGTTTCAGGAAAACAACGGTAAATTGAGCTTGGATCAGCGGACTGGTGAAGAAACAGTACTGTAGTATGAAAGTCATTCTGGAAACAGCGGCAAGGCAGATGAAATCTTCTCGGTCATCCATCCGAGCGTTTGAGTTGAAATTCCTCGTAAGCCCGAGAATATTTCGTCAAAAAAATGTGTGTGAAATCTTATGGGACTTAACTGCTAAGATCATCAGTCTCTAAGCTTACATACTACTTAACCTAAATTATCGTAAGGACAAACACACACACCCATGCCCGAGGGAGGACTCAAGCAACCACCGGGACCAGCCGCACAATGTTTCGTCAGCAGTATGCACTCGAAAGTCTACACTCACATATAACCGCTAAGCTGTAATCAACGTGTTCTTTCATTTGCCTAT
Organism: Schistocerca serialis cubense; assembly: GCF_023864345.2. Lineage (NCBI taxonomy): Eukaryota > Metazoa > Arthropoda > Insecta > Orthoptera > Acrididae > Schistocerca > Schistocerca serialis. Next base: position 601,248,365 of record NC_064643.1, read on the forward strand.
GTATGCAGGAGACAATGTGTAGAATTTATGGAAAGTAGGAAATAGGAGGCAGCTGATCGAATAAAGGAACTCTCCGGGAATGTGTTCCAGCGAACGGCTTTTATCTATCACGAACGTTCGAGAGAGGATTATATTTTAGGGTAGGATGAGAACTATATTCAGCGATACAACTGACGAGATCGTGATGGTGACCTAATACTAGCTATATGATCATAGAGGCCCGAACTTTCATGTACGGCAAAAGTATTAAAGTGATGCAGTATAGCAAAGAGGAAGAGATAACCACACCGGAAAATGAATTTTATTCGCGCGCTTCAGAGAGCTCAAATATTCGTTTGGAGCGCTGCAGTTTGTGTAGAAGTGCTTTCAGTGCACGATTATGAGACCTCTGCAACATGCTTCCACACTTTCGTACGTTTCCACCGAGTAGTTATATCATGTTACTTTATCTATCTCGTCCTTAAGTTTTGAGAGAAATGTGTACAGGATTAATAAACTGCACCTAACTATGGGTTTTATGCAACCTTCAAGGCCTTCAAACACCACACACAAAATTTTCATATTCACTCGCTTGCCACATGCAAACTATTAGTCACAAAGAAAAAATGAACAGGATCTTTTTGTAGGAAATTTAATGTAGTTTAATGTAATTTCGCTAGAGGCCATAGTTTTCTAAGTATTCAGACAAACGTACAAAAGTAACCTTCAAACGCATTTTTTCTTAAGTAACTCGAAAATTATGGCCTACTGCGAAAACGGATCCCAGAACAAAATTTTTAACTGCGTTACATTTTCTACAAAAAGGTCTTGTTCGTATTTTCTATAGGATTAATCGATAGCGTGTAGTGAGCTAGAGAATATGAAAATCTCGCGGATTGTTTTTGAAAGAGTAGCAGCTTGCATAAAACGCGTAGGTAGGGGCAGTTGAATCACCCCATGTATAAAACACAAAACGAAATCAGTAAACCACGGAGGTAAGACTGGAACGTTTATGTGCTTAACAACATACTCGAAGCTGGATTGAATAGAGATATTAGTGGAGCACAGACGAAGTGGGTGACGTAACCACACCGGAAAAATATTACTCTCGCGCTTAAGAGATCTGAAATATCCTTTTGGAGCGCTGCTGTCGATGGTGTAGAACAATTAGCAAGTGGTGATAGAGCCTCGAACTCCGACGTGAATCGTAGCAGTGAAGTGGTGTGTATGTGCCAATAGGTGGTGCAAATGGTTCAAATGGCTCTGAGCACTACGGGACTTAACTTCTGAGATCATCAGTCCCCTAGAACGTAGAACTACTTAATCCTAACTAACCTAAGGACATCACACACACCCATGCCCGAGGCAGGATTCGAACCTGCGACCGTAGCGGTCGCGCGGTTCCAGACTGTAGCGCCTACAACCGCTCGGCCACACCGGCCGGTATAGGTGGTACACAATCAGCGTATTGAGATTGATCGACGTACAGACTTCACAAAATGTCACTTTGAATATGGTTGCTCGAATTGTTGGAGTACTAACGTGTTCCGTCCAACGTGTATAAAATAAGTAGCCGAACATTTACAGCCATTTAACATAGTGAAGAAACAACAGTCGTAAAAATCTCGTAACTGACAGGTACTGTAGGTAAATGGCACACGTTGTTAACAATGAAGTTGAAACTCGACAGCAGTTGCAGTGGACAGTGAATTCACCTGCATCACAACTAGTTTTCGAGCGAACATTGCGAAGGGAACCTCATGAAACCGATATCTGGAGTGAGGTAACCGCGTACAACGCCATTGCTCTCATTTCTTACAGTCGCACGTAAGACTGCCCGCCTCATTCGGCCAAACAACACAGAAACTGGATGGCAGGTGACTAGACGTGTGTAGTGTGGTACGCCGGCCGAAGTGGCCGTGCGGTTAAAGGCGCTGCAGTCTGGAACCGCAAGACCGCTACGGTCGCAGGTTCGAATCCTGCCTCGGGCATGGATGTTTGTGATGTCCTTAGGTTAGTTAGGTTTAACTAGTTCTACGTTCTAGGGGACTAATGACCTCAGCAGTTGAGTTCCATAGTGCTCAGAGCCATTTGAACCATTTTTTTGTAGTGTGGTACGACATTTCGAATTTTCCCTATTTTCAAGATAGACAAGGCGTCGATTACGGTGAGGCGTATGTTACAGCCCTCTACCACCAGTGTAGTTGGGTGGCCATTTCTTGGCCGTGGCGATACTTGCGTGGTGAGCTGTGGAATGGTTTCTCCAGTACCACAGAAGGTGCGCATTCAGAAACGCTTTCTTAAAAGGAACATTCTTTTTTGTTAGTAGCCTTCTGTACAGCAGTCTGATGGCATCAGTCCGGCAGCCGGAAGAGGCTCTTAGAGAGGACTGACGCATATCGTCACAGCTGTGACATCACACCAGTAGCTGGCGGCGACGGCGCCCTTCACGACACAAGTCAGGTATCAGCTCTGCGGTACGGAAGACTAGGCTACTGGCGAAAAAGTGCAGGCGTCCCCAGTTGAGCATCCTCGAGACTGACTAAAGTAGGGTCGGCCACGGAGTGCCAAACTTCAAGTGTGCAGCGTGGGCGGACCTGTGACTCGGCTTTGCTCGGTCCTTTTCGGAAGTACCCGGAACAACCGGACATTTCATTTAGCAATACGGTGCGCCATGTTGCCATCGGCACAAGTCTCTGAGTTCGACAGAATGGTGCTGTGAGCACTATTTACCCTTCGATATTTATTGGTGCCAGAAGTACGTTCAGAGGTCCAGTGGATGTTTGCACAAAAAGAGGCAGTCTAGTGATACATCATCACAATCTTTTGAAGTGAACGAGAATGACATAAGAGAGGGATGAGAATTCTCAATTCGCTTAAGCTACGGGTACTACTTATTTCCTACGAAACGACATTATAGTACCATGCAGACAGAATTTAAACTATTAGATGACAATGAAAGCGTTGAAATTTACAACGATCGACAGACAGGATTCATTGTTCTGTTCATCAAGAAGCACTTTCTGCTAAATTTACAGGCGTGGAGCACTTGAAGGAATTGGTGGTACGAATAGTAAAATTTTTGATGTAGCATGCATTATTCCATTTTGAGTTACAACAGTTTTCAGTGGAAATGAACAAAGACTGTGGATACTGCATATATTACTGCGAAATGCGTTGGTTAAGGTCAAGGTGCATGCCTGGGACGATTTTTAGATTTAATTTCTCTATTGTTGAACTTATGAAGGAAAAAGAAATGCAAGAACAAAAATAAAAACACCCGGAATGGACTGCAAACTTCGCATTTTAAGTGTACCCGACTGCACACTGCCCACAGTAAGACATTCCAGGGCAACTTCTTTCTCATTAGATGGGGATGCATTCAAAAGAAAATCGCGTTATAGAAGGGACACATTCTGATAAAGACAATCCAGTTCCCTAAGCTCACTGACGTTAAACAAAGCTTGAGGATTGAAGAATTCATTGTGCCTTGCAAGAATCACGACGACCGTTTTATAAAGGTTTTGAGGATACTGTCAATTTTCCATCTGTTTTCGACACCATTAGCCCCTGTGCATATGCAGATATAACAGGTTGACCTGCAGGGTAATTCCAGTTTTAATTGTAAGTCTGCTTAAGTTAAAACTGTCTACGACCTGTACACTGCTTTTCTCAGGTAGAGGTTCCAAGTCTCCATGATGAGGTTGCAGAAGTGCTACAATATTTGCACTGACATTTTTGCGAAAAACCTTTTTCGCTTATGAAACTAAATGAGTCACGATTACATGGCAGCTTGAGTGCGAAACTGTGAAATTGTCCTCGCCTGTGCGTACGCTGACAGTTTGTACCACATAAAAATTAGCTATATAATATCTCCAGCGCAACCAAAATTAACTAGTTAATACTGAAAAATTGTTTTGCTTGTCATCTATGTTGTCGAGAAACGTGAAATAAAAAACCAAGTCATATGTAGAACGACGATATTGCCATTTAAATGTGGCGCATTTGCTGTTTTGCCCTCTTCCCCCTCCTTGCGCTGGAACAGCGTGGAGTGGCTGTGGAGGAGATGTGAAGCGAGGATGAGCATTTTACCACTCAGGCCTAGACACGGCCGGCGAGCCTAAGTCTTGGCCATCCCAGGCCTAGAGTATCAGGCAGTGGCGCTGGTTCGTCTCATTGGATCCAACTGAAAACCCACAGCCATCAGTACTAACCGATGGGTTGCAGATCAGCAGCTTCGACTAGCTGGTGACGTTGCTCGATGAGTCTTCTGTAACTTAACCTCACATTCGACCGGTTAGTGGCGCGGAGACTGCACCTTTCGATTGAACATCACCTGAAAGATTGTTGCTACTGGCGGAGCTGAGGGCATTTACATTCACTCTGTATGGGTTTGTTAGTCGTGTGAACGGCGTATTGTGTTTCAGCATATTACAATCCGGTACACCACCGACGATAGAACGTCACGCTTCAGGGTGCTCAAGCAACACTATTGCATAATTAGTTTGGAGCTGGCCATCAGACTCCCTGACCGGTTGTGAGGGCTGGCTTAAACCTGATACCACTTCACTTACAACCCTCACTGTGTGGATGGTATAGTACAGACCAGAGATGGTTGTGTGGTGTTTCGGCTGTTTTTCATATTATGACTTGGGTAAACTCATTCAAGGTCGCCGCTAAAATGAGCCAAGAAGATTATTTGAACAGTCTTTCTTCTACATCCTTATGATGAGTATGCTATAGATAGCCGGTTTTCCAAGATAATAACAGCTGTGTTCACAGGGCTGCAACTATACTTTCCTGGTTTGACTATACACAAAAAGCCTTGGCTGTAACACTGGACCATCCAGTCTTAATCCAACAGAAAATACACTCCTGCTCATAAATTAAGGATAATGCTGATACATGGTGAAAAAATGCTCTGGTGGGTTTAAATCACCTCGGGGTATGACCATGCGGTGCATTTGACCTGCGGTCGTCGCACGGTGGCGCTGGCAGCAGTCCACATATGCAGAAGTGTGTTGATGCATGTCAGAGTACAGTGCAGCGAGTAAGTGTGCAGATGTTTTCAGTCGTGATAATAGTGACTGTGTTAAAAATGGCTCAAAGAACACATATTTACGACGTTATGAGGAGTAGAATACTAGGGCGACTGGAGGCTTGTCAAACATAGCAAGTCGTAGCACGAGCCCTCCGTGTGCCATAAAATGTGATCTCAAGATTATGGCAACGATTCCAGCAGATAGGAATCATGTCCAGGCGCTAGAGTACGGGACGTGCACAGCGTACAACACCACAAGAATACCGATATCTCACCATTAGTGCCCGCAGACGGCCACGGAGTACTGCAGGTAGCCTTGCTCGGGACCTTACAGCAGCCACTGGAGCAGTTATCTCCAGACAAGCAGTCTACATACGACTGAACAGACATGGTTTATTCACCCGGAGACCTGCAAGGTGCATTCCACTGACCCATGGTCACAGGACAGTCCGTAAAGCATGGTGTCAAGAACACAGTACATGGTCACTGGAACAGTGGTCACAGGTTATGTTCACGTACGAGACCAGTTATAGTCTGAATAGTGATTCTGTCTGGTTTTCATCTGGCGTGAACTAGAAACCAGATACCAACCCCTTAATGTCCTTGAAAGGGACCCGCCTGGAGGTCGTGGTTTGCTGATGTGGGGTGGGATTATGATTGGTGCACGTACAACCCTGCATGTTGTGGGGCGGCTGATGGAATTTTTCCTGATGGTATAAATGTTTGAATGTTGAAACACTTCCCGGCCGATTAACCATTTGTGGGGCGGCTGGTTCGAATTATTGTTGTTGTTAAAATGTTTGGTTTGTAGAATGTAAAACCAGTTCCTGGCCGATGCACCATATGTGGGGCGGCGGGTAGAATTATTGTTTTATATAATGTTTTGTGATGTAGAAAAGATGCATTCCTTGCCGTTTTAACCATATGTGGGGTGGCGAGTGGAATTAATTGTTATATAAATGTTCCTATTATTTATGCTGTCTTTTGCCATTCTCAACACTGGCGCACTAACTACAATATTGGCAACCAGAAAGTGATTAGCAAAACGTGAAGCCTGTAATTAGAATTCCTAGTGCCCACTTCATCTGAGAAATACACTTATAGCTACAGCTTATAGCTCTGAGGAATTAGGAGATTGTCTGGGATTCATAATCAAAAACGATCGTGAAAAAAAAACGTTCTCTGTATTCTGAAAGTCACAGATAAAAAAAAAGCATCCACACAACCTGACTAACAGAGCAGTTCAGAGTCTAATGCGCTGCTGCAACTATAACTGTCCAAATTAAATGTTTAAATGAATGCTCGACATAATTTGATGATAATACTCATCAAACGCCACGCTGAATAATGGTACAATGTCTGTCCGCGGCAAAACGTGAAAATACGACATACGCAAACTGAAGATCGATAATTAAAGTCATCCCAGAATTAACACTTCACTCGAAAATGATTTCATGGTTACGCGTATCCCGAGTAACTTATTACGGCATCCGACACAGATGGCGTGCTATTCAGCGTCTGGAGAGAACTGGGGCCTTTTTCCTCGCGCAGCGTTCTTATATATAAAGCCGCGGTGTGGACAGCTAGGGGAACGCCTGATCAAATCGCCTCTCCCGACGAGCTGCTGGGCTAGTAATGCACCACATTAAGTTATTGAATAAATCATGTCCATTCAACACACAGGTAAGTAATCATAATAAAAGTTTGACGTGGCTAAGTTAAATATTTTGGGCGAGAGAATTAATTTAATTACACTACACGCAGTAGACGAGCTCTGAACCTGCCCTTTGGTGATACGCTATCACTATAGTTTTATAGTTATTCAAATGAAACTTCTCACATCTTTATGGTTATAGCGTATCTCCATTCTACTCAAATATAAACATCCTAGCCTTATTTATTACCCTACTTAATCTATCTTGCTTCCTTAATTTTTAAGACAAAAATCAGAAAATTATGAATTTCAACAAAAATTTAAATTTGTGAGATCCAAAGTACTGTTTCTATTAAATTATTATGGAAAAGGAATCTAAATATAAATTTTTAAATCTCTTGCTCTTTTCTGTTGCGCCAATGATTTTTACAGAAAAATGTCCAAATTTCGAAAATGGTTAAAGTTATCGAACTGATATTCAACACATATCAATTTAGTATTACTCCTGACATGCTAGAAACATTTAGGTTATTTGCTTGATTTTTAAAGTATTGCGCAACATTTATGACGTCAGAGCTAGTTACAGCGGACTGGCTGGCATACAATGGAAAGACTGATGTGAATTTACTACGGCGTGAGTAGGCTGCTTCCCTACATCACCCTCTACTTAAATTTTTTTATGTTAATGAACGAAAGAAAAAAGTTAATTACAAAAAGGGAAGCAAGAGTACAGCTTAACTCCCTATGAAATATTAAAATTGAAATGTAAACATATAGAAATATTAAGAGAAAACTGATTACCTACTTCAATTATTGAAATTACAGGCACGTTCACTGCCTCTTAAGCAATATTATCCCTCAAAATTTAAGCAAAATCAATGAAACACTTTGCCATACATATTGCCTTAGACAAACACACACATAAAAATATGTAAAATTATGAAAATCTTAAATCCATTAAAAACATTTTTACATACACAAATCCAATGAAAATAACAGTTATTCAAGATACATAAACAGATGATTATATCTTAGCAATCTTTTCTAAACCTGAAAGAAAATTTCACAAATTAATTTTTTTTACACACGTGGTTGTAGCCGCTTTGGCTGGCGTTCTACACTTCCATTCTCAAGGGTAGAGGAGGGGAAGTTGCTATGGTGTGCGTCCTTCATGTTCACTCTACATTACATGGGGAAAGGGGAGGGGTCACTGTGAGTTGTGTCCAAGTCACTCCACGCTTTCACGCAGCTACCAGGCTGCCATTATCTGGTTTGTCCTGTAGAACAAACAAAAAGAGTGCCTCAGACTCCGTTCACTTAATTTCTAAGGGTGGGTCACAATGAAATGGGGATATATACATTTTATACTTCAATATTTTGCTGGAACAAAGTTAACAGAACCTTTTTAATTTTACTCTCACGGTTACTTGACCGTCATAAAACTGGTAAACAAATGGCTCAAAACGCCGTTAGTCACGTACTAGAGAAAATTTCTGCTCAAGGCATGCAATCATGAATCCTATTTAATTTCAATTTATTATTTCTGGGCCGGAACACTAAACCAATGCTCGGTACATTCCTGATACATTTGTATTTTATTTACTTAGCTGACTCATCTTCGATTACCTTATTCTTAGAGATAGTATGAGTATATTTGATTAGTGGTTGTTTTCTCAGCTTCTTTGTACATGTGAGTAACTTTTGGGTAATAGTACAGTTCTGAGTGTTCAAAGACACTACGTTTAGTTGACTACTAAATCCACTTATTGGTCCTCTGCAGTTGTGTCAGTTCCACATCTGCAATTATGTACTTACTTCATCGAGGTGTTTTTATGCTGAGCTATAAATAATGTTTCACATCTGCCATTATGTTACTCAAATATGTTGCTCGTGTATGTACTTATTTAACACTCACTCTATTAACATTTAAAGCATAGTGTATTGCAGCTGATCAGTTTGCTCACGTGGCAATCCATTTCCACTCGATCGGACGCTGAAACCACAGGTAGTCTCTCTCGACCTACCACTAAAGTGCATCAAGTAATTATGGACGAGCGTAATGCTAAATTCCTTAAACCTATAGGACACCATGAGCTGCTCTGTCTCATCTAACATAAGGGTACCTATGGTCGCATTCACGCCTCCAACTCATAACCTCAATACATGTAGGTGTGTCCTGTCACACACTACACCAAATAACGGCCAGCTCCAACCTTATAAATACTTCAGGGACGTTTCCTTCACGTCTCAACCACAAACACTGTTCAATTCTATTACACTGCCATTCCTTGCTACACAAGGTGAGTTTATTCTTACAACTTGTCTGCATATTTTTCATAACACTAAGCACTCTCTCTTACTATTTATTAGTTAGCTCTAATGCATACACTAGGTTTCACAACCACATCAGATCCTGCTTGTACACGAATTTGTATATCTTTTTAAAATATTATTGTGGGATCATTTCCAATAAAACAACACTTTGTACTTACTATATTACCAAGGTTCTATACATAATTGTTACTCAAATACATTTGTATCTTAATTACGTTATCCTTCTCTATTGTTTATGTCACTGTTAGGTTTGTCACCTTAGGTTTTTTTTTCACTAATCGGTGGATAGAATGGTTACTGAACTCATGGCTTGATAGCCCTGACGGAAAATTTTCATGTGTTGGAAAGAAGAGGTCAAAATTTTTGTGGATAGGAAAGATGAAGAATGAGTGAGACCTGAAATGGAAAGAAGATCTCACACAGCTGGGACTACACAGCTGCCACACTGTGTAGAGGTTACAGAACAACCTCTTCCCTACAGAATTTCGTATTGGAAAGAAGGGGCCGAAATTTTTCTTTTTGGATAGGAAACATGAAGAATGAGTGAGACCTGAAATGGGAAAGAACATCTCACACAGCTGGGACTGCACAGCTGCCACACTGTGTAGAGGTTACAGAACAACCTCCTCCCTACAGAATTCATTGGTTTCCGAAAATCTTCATATTGGAAAGAAGGGGTCGAAATTTTTTTAGGTAGGAAAGATGAAGAGTGAGTGAGATCTGAAATGGGAAAGAAGATCTCACACAGCTGGGACTGCACAGCTGCCACACTGTGTAGAGGTTACAGACCAACCTCCTCCCTACAGCATTCATTCATAGCCTTTGACCACGCCACGTCGATCTGAAAATACCTTATGATGCCTTTTTAGAACCTGTCTCAGTTCTTCCTTTAGATTAGCTGAAATTTTATCGATTTCCTGCAATTTAGCTTCTATTTTGTCCAAAATAATTGCTCCTTCTTCTTCTTTGTTTAGCGTATTTGTACTAAGATTAACACCTTCGCCTCAGTATCTCCTATTTTTCAGAACTCATATAGGCAACTCCAAAGTTTCATCATTAGTTACTACATGTTTATCACTAAAAGGTACTGTAATTACTCTGGTTATCGGCAAGACCATTTTTAATTGGCTTCTTTCAAAGTCAACAACACTCTGATATTTCGACAAGAAATTTATGCCAATTAAAACCTCAATACTGATATTATTTACAATTAAACATGGATGATCAATTAAATTACCATTAATGTTAAAGGGCAGCAAAGCTTCTTGCTTTACCGTTTTTGACACCTTGCCAGTAGCACCAATTATTCTTAGTCCTGATGCCCTCATTACTGTAAGTTCGTCTTTACCAGGTAATGCATCAAAGAAGGACTGAGATATCGCACTCACCTCACTTCCACTGTCTAAGAGACAACGTACATTGATACCCAACATATTCACTATTATTATAGGGTGGCTTATTCTAGTTTGTACAGGTGGTTCCTCAAATTCATCCAATAGTTCCTTTTGGATTTGTCTCCAACTAAAGTGATCGACATCTGTCTTCATTACATTTAGGTCACAGTGTGTAGGGGTTTCCTTAATTACATTGTCAGCTGCCTTTTCCAGTCGGTCTATTAATTTCAAATCGAAACACCGCACGACTTCATTGCATTTAGTTTGCTGAACATGACCCAAATTACTGTAGTCTGAGCGATTCTGCGCCTTCAGACCAGGCATAAAACTAGTTACAGCTAAACCACTTTTACTATTATCGTCGGGTTCCTTCTCAAGTGACAACTGGGCACTGCTACTGGGTTCATCGACCCCCAACAGGCTACCCTCTACATTCTCACTTACCTCCTGTCCTAAATCTGTTAGTACAGTATCAACATCCTGCACAGGCACTTTAGATAAGAGCACATCAACCCCATCGTCAATATAAGCACGAATTTCTTCTACTTCTTCACCCGACAATTCAGTATTTTGTAGCTCTTCCCTACCATTACACTGCTGCGCCTTCTCTTTCTCTTCCCACTTAGAAAGCGTCTCTAACACGGTATCTATCAAATACTGTGAGTGATCTAATATTTCTGTTGTATCCTTAGATGCTACTGACCCTTCATCCACATGTTCAGTTTGAGTATTCTGAGCTGTCTTACCAATTATCGTAACTACTGGCTTAGGAAAAGTAACCGCCTGGTGAGCGCCAGTGTCCTCATAGACGGGAACTAGTTTTCCTGCCTCTGCCTACTATTGTTTCCTTTATTTCCATTATAGTTAACTGGCACAGCATTGCTTTCCATACTGTTCTTTACCGGCATAATTTTGTTCAGAACAAAATTACTATCATTTTGATGCCATTGTTGGTTCTGATAATTATTCCTCCAATTCCTACTTCTCTTAGGATGGCGAACACCTACTGTTCCGATGTTTACATTGCCATTCTGCTCGTTCTTAAAATTACTACTAGTGTTATTAGCATTTCTGTTATTACGTGCTTGCTCCTCATTGGCAGCAACACGCTCTACACTTTCCAAATACTCAATGAAACGATCAAGATTGTCTCTAGGGGCTGATATAATTCTAGTTTGCCAATACCATGGCAGTTTGGCTTCAAGACCTAGTATTATCATTTCAGGTTTTATCTTTTCGTCCAAATGTGACAAACGTGAGATCCATGACCTGGCAAATTCTTTAATAGATTCCTTGCCTGCATTGAAGCGTTTTCCACTCCAAAATTCTCTCAACACTTCATTTTGCTTATTGCTAGACCAATACTCATTAATGAAAGCTGTTTTAAACTCCGCTAATGTTTTACACTTCAACATAACATCAGCTGACCAACGCATGGCGTCACCTGCTAAATGGCTTTTAATAAATGAGATTTTCTCTCGTTCAGACCAAGTTGGTGGAATCACATCTTCAAAATCGTTCCATAAATCTAGTGGGTGGATATTTTTATCTGGATCGATCCGCAAGAACTGCCGACACTCGATAAAAGCGGCGTTTACAGCTACAACTTGTTGTATACTACCATTACCAGAAGTTACTGAAGCTACTTTATTCTCAATGTTAGCAATGTTAGTACTAATATTTTCTACTCTCAATTCAACATTATCTACTCTTTGCACAATATGAGTAGTATCAGTTTTGATTGCATCTACTTCTGCTTGACATATGTTTACTTTTATATTAACATCTTTAAACCTATCTGAGCACACTTAAGATTCCGCCTCGATCTTTTCTGTTAACTTGTGCTCCAGCTTCGCATCTTCCATTTGGAAGTCCTTGCGAACCTCAGAATCTTCGGATTTTACTGTTTTATACATTTCAGAAAATTGTTGACCAACCTTTTCCTTAATATCCTCATGGTTGTAATCAATTTTGTAATTCAAACTGTCCAGATCCTCTTTCAACTTATTGCAACCAGCCTTGAAGGTATCGTCCATTACCTCCAATCGTTTATTAAAATTGGTCTGACTGGCCACAATCCTGTTATTTACCTCAATTATATTAGAATTTAATTCAGCATTACTGGCTGACAATTTTGCATTACTGGCAGCTATTGCTTGTAATATAACATTTAAATCAATAGCCCATGTATCTTTCGGTTGCTCGCTAGCTGGCTTTTTATTACACTCAGGTGACGAAAAACTAGCTCCAACACCAGAATCATCAAAACTAAATGAAACTCCTGATTGATCAGTCATATCTAACTTCTCCTTCTTAAACTCTACCATCTCTGATGACTGTTTCGTTTTTAACTCAACAGATAAACTATCATCCAATAAATTAACAATTTCTGATTTCTGCTTTACTACAGGGGTCTCTATTATTGAATCATTGCCCCTTTTCACACTACTGTCAGGAGACAATACTATTTTCATGCATATTAACACTTGAACCATTGTCTGGATTTACAGTTCCCTCAACAGACATAGTTTCTGATTTAAGTTTAACCTCAGTTTCTTTTGGTAGTTCCATCGCTGACAGTTTTTTAGTGCAGGTTAGTAATATTTTTAACAGCTTTTCACTTAACTTAGTACCTTCTGCACGACGTATAGCGTTGCCGGCGTGGTGTACCAGGATTACTGATGCGACGCAGCTCGCTGAATTGCAGACGGCACTCCGACGGCTGTTGTGTGTTTGCGTGGCCCGCAACTGCAGGCGCGGCTCCGGCTGCTCCGGCGGACGACTGCGATGAGTCGAAACTGGCTTCTCGTGATGCCGGCAGCGCCGCTAGACTCAGTGCCAGCTCCGTCAATCCAGATGCGTTGTTAATCCAATTGTGTCGTCCACATGCACACGTCACTATCACTGTCTTATTACTCAGTTGCGTGTCGCATTTCACTCCCGAACCCAAATATTTAAAAATCACTTTCACTGTACTCAGTTTGTTTCTTTCCCGGCCGATGCACCATATGTGGGGTGGCTGATTGGAATTATAGTTTTATATAATGTTTTGTGATGTAGAAAAGATGTATTCCTTGCCGTTTTAACCATATGTGGGGTGGCGAGTGGAATTAATTGTTATATAAATGTCCCTATTATTTATACTGTCTTTTGCCATTCTCAACACTAGCGCTCTAACTACAATATTGGCAACCAAAAGTGATTAGCGAAACACGAAGCCTGTAATTAGAATTCCTAGTGCCCACTTCATCTGAGAAATACACTTATAGCTACAGCTTATAGCTCTGAGGAATTAGGAGATTGTCTGGGATTCATAATCAGAAACGATCGTGAAAAAAAAAAGCTCTCTGTATTCTGAAAGTCACAGATAAAAAAAAAGCATCCACACAACCTGACTAACAGAGCAGTTCAGAGTCTAATGCGCTGATGCAGCTACAACTGTCCAAATTAAATGTTTAAATGAATGCTCGCCATAATTTGATGATAATATTCATCAAACGCCACGCTGAATAATGGTACAATGTCTGTCCCGCGGCAGCACGTGAAAATACGACATACGCAAACTGAAGATCGATAATTAAAGTCATCCCAGAATTAACACTTCACTCGAAAATGATTTCATGGTTACGCGTATCCCGAGTAAGTTATTACGGCATCCGAGGCTGTTTATAGCAATGATACCGACGCGACGCGATTCCCGACACAGATGGCGTGCTATTCAGCGTATGGAGAGAACTGGGGCCTTTTTCCTCACGCAGCGTTCTTATATATAAAGCCGCGGTGCGGACGGCTAAGGGAACGCCTGATCAAATCGGCTCTCCCGACTAGCTGCTGGGCTAGTAATGCACCACATTAAGTTATTGAATAAATCATAGCTTCTTTTGCTGATTGCTGATGAAGCTCTTAATTGAAATGTGCATTCAACACACAGGTAAGTAATCATAATAAAAGTTTGACGTGGCTAAGTTAAATATTTTGGGCGAGAGAATTATATTAATTACACTACACGCAGTAGACGAGCTCTGAACCTGCCCTTTGGTGATACGCTATCACTATAGTTTTATAGTTATTCAAATGAAACTTCTCACATCTTTATGGTTATAGCGTATCTCCATTCTACTCAAATATAAACATCCTAGCCTTATTTATTACCCTACTTAATCTATCTTGCTTCCTTAATTTTTAAGACAAAAATCAGAAAATTATGAATTTCAACAAAAATTTAAATTTGTGAGATCCAAAGTACCGTTTCTATTAAATTATTATGGAAAAGGAATCTAAATACAAATTTTTAAATCTCTTGCTCTTTTTCTGTTGCGCCAATGATTTTTACAGAAAAACGTCCAAATTTCGAAAATGGTTAAAGTTATCGAACTGATATTCAACACATATCAATTTAGTATTACTCCTGACATGCTAGAAACATTTAGGTTATTTGCTTCATTTTTAAAGTATTGCGCAACATTTATGACGTCAGAGCTAGTTACAGCGGACTGGCTGGCATACAATGGAAAGACTGATGTGAATTTACTACGGCGTGAGTAGGCTGCTTCCCTACAATGTCTTTGACAGAGGAACTGTAACAGATCAGGTGTATCAGGAAGTCATTTTGCACCAGTATGTCCGCCTTTCCAGGGATGCAGTGGATCCCACCTTCCTCCTGCTGGATGATAACGCACGGCCCCACCGAGCTGCCATCGTGGAGGACTAAACTGAAACAGAAGATATCGTACGAGTGGGGTGGCCTGCCTGTTATCCAGACCTTAACCCCATTGAGCACGTCTGGGATGCTCTCGGTCGATGTATTGCTGCACATCTTCAAACCCCTACGACACTTCAGGAGCTCTGACAGGCACTGGTGCAAGAATGGGAGGCTATACCCCAGCAACTGCTCGACCACCTGATCCAGTGTATTCCAAGCCGTTGTGTGGCCTGTGTACGTGTGCATGGTGATCATATGCAGGAAACAGTGACGTTTTGTAGCACATGTGTTTCGGAACGGTTTTGTCAACTTATCACAAATACCGTGGACTTACAGATCTATGTCCTGTGTGTTACCTATGGCCTACGCTATTAGCGTCAGTTTTGTGTAGTGCCACGTTGTGTGGCACCACAGTCTACAGTTATCCTTAATTTATGACCATGAGTTATTTAGAAAGATTTCATGATGCCTTCAGCTGCTATTCTGTTTATTCCAAGTATGTAAAATTTCGGCCTTAGTCCATTTTCAAGTATTTGACATTTTACGGATGGGTTTTTAGTAGTAAAGTATGACATGTATGTCGTTGTTCCTATGACTCCACGTTATGCTCATAAAATAAATCCGAGATGTTGAAACTAGCCAAAGGCCGAAATTGTACAATCTTACTTGAAATAAAGAGAATAGCAGCTGAAGGCATCGTGAAATCTTTCAAGAAATTCATCACAGCTGCAGACGCTACCGCATTGAAAATTATCCAACAGAAAATGTCTAAGATTGGAATAGTGGGTGAAATACAGCACTCAACAGTTTGATGGCTCTATGGCATCTAATCGTCAACGAGTGTCTTCAAATGGATATTCCACACGTATAGACTGTTTAGAGCTCCAGCACTCCGACGATAGCGGTCCAGGAGCCAGCCGAGTCTAGTAGCCAGCGAAAGATTTATCCTGGGACAGTGCAGTGTTGCGGCAGCACAACATCAGTTGGCGGCGGGGGCGTCAAGTCTGTATCAGCCCCACGGCGCAGCAAAGCTTTACACTGAGTGGAAATGAGTGCATTATCAAGGCGGTGTTACATTATACTGAAGCGATATCTCCTGCTCGCGAATATTCTTTGTCGATGGTACTTGTAAGACTTCCGTATACCATTTTTGTACAGGCACTGTGAACCACATTACCAGCAGTACGCTGCATGCATCTTACTTTTGGCAGTCGCAAATAATACGATAGTTGTAACCTTCTGATGGAGGGCACTAGTCGTCTGAAACCGGTTAAGGAAATAAAATTTCTTTTATGCAAATGGTTGCTGGGTATTTCAATAAATACAAATATGGTTGCTGAGGTTGTTAAACGTTAAGATTGTGTCGATCTTTATGCACTGTAATAATCTTGTGAATGGCACATTTTGTACCACTTAATGGAGTCTCCAATTTACCCTGTTGGCATGTGCGTG
This sequence comes from Schistocerca serialis cubense, assembly GCF_023864345.2. Lineage (NCBI taxonomy): Eukaryota > Metazoa > Arthropoda > Insecta > Orthoptera > Acrididae > Schistocerca > Schistocerca serialis. The sequence continues at coordinate 601,264,921 of NC_064643.1, forward strand.
CACTAACGTCCCCACATTATACAGCACGTCAGCCATACATTTGCACTGGCTGATTCCACTGCAGATGAGCCCAGCCTCGCTTGGAAGTTGGAGAGAAGTGTCGGCAGAATAGAAGAAGTGTGGGTGGACCCTGACTCATGTCTCAATAATTCAGTCGGAAAGAGCATATTGCCCAGGAAGGGCAGCAGTAAGAGTCCAATATACAGTTAGGATATTTTGAAACAAATGTATTTCACAATCTACAGATGCCTGTGGTTTTAACTGAAATTTGCGTCAATAGAACAGAATAGAAGACGTCCAGTTGAAATGATTATATTTATATTTTAAGTTTGCTTTTTCAGATGTCAGAGATTTTATGTCATTTTATAAAATATTGTTACTTGCAGCAGCTGAAAAATAATATTATAAATTGTTTAAAAAGATACAGGTTGGCACTAGTACAAATGCGTTATCACTTAATGACGGAATAGCGAGCCTCACCAATGTTTCACTCTAAACAACTCCTGATTGTAACAGGAGTCTCCTGAAGACTTGGTATTCCTCCGCCGTGCTTCCTAACGGGATGCTCTCTCTATCTGTCACGAGTGTTGACACTACGAGATTAGATTAGATTAGATTAGATTAATACTAGTTCCATGGATCATGAATACGATACTTCGTAATGATGTGGAACGAGTCCAATTTTCCAGTACATGACATAATTAAGTTAATTTAACAACATACTTAAGTTAATATAACAACTTTTTTATTTTTTGTTTTTTTTTATTTTTTAATTTTTTAATAATTTTTTTGTTTTTTTCTTAATTTATATCTAAAAATTCCTCTGTGGAGTAGAAGGAGTTGTCATTCAGAAATTCTTTTAATTTCTTCTTAAATACTTGTTGGTTATCTGCCAGACTTTTGATACTATTTGGTAAGTGACCAAAGACTTTAGTGGCAGTATAATTCACTCCTTTCTGTGCCAAAGTTAGATTTAATCTTGAATAGTGAAGATCATCCTTTCTCCTAGTATTGTAGTTATGCACACTGCTATTACTTTTGAATTGGGCTTGGTTGTTAATAACAAATTTCATAAGAGAGTATATATACTAAGAAGCTACTGTGAATATCCTTAGATCCTTAAATAAATGTCTGCAGGATGATCTTGGGTGGACTCCAGCTATTATTCTGATTACACGTTTTTCTGCAATAAATACTTTATTCCTCAGTGATGAATTACCCCAAAATATGATACCATATGAAAGCAATGAGTGAAAATAGGCGTAGTAAGCTAATTTACTAAGATGTTTATCACCAAAATTTGCAATGACCCTTATTGCATAAGTAGCTGAACTCAAACGTTTCAGCAGATCATCAATGTGTTTCTTCCAATTTAATCTCTCATCAATGGACACACCTAAAAATTTGGAATATTCTACCTTAGCTATATCCTTCTGATTAAGGTCTATATTTATTAATGGTGTCAAACCATTTACTGTATGGAACTGTATGTACTGTGTCTTATCAAAATTCAGTGAGAGTCCGTATACAAGGAACCACTTAGTAATTCTATGAAAGACATTATTGACAATTTCATCAGTTAATTCTTGTTTGTCAGGTGTGATTATTATACTTCTATCATCAGCAAAGAGAACTAACTTTGCCTCTTCATGAATGTAGAATGGGAAGTCATTAATATATATTAAGAATAACAAAGGACCCAAGACTGACCCTTGTGAAACCCCATTCTTGATAGTTCCCCAATTTGAGGAATGTGCTGATCTTTGCATCTATCTACATGACTACTCTGCAATTCACATTTAAGTGCTTGGCAGAGGGTTCGTCGAACCACGATCATACTATCTCTCTACCATTCCACTCCCGAACAGCACGTGGGAAAAACAAACACCTAAACCTTTCTGTTCGAGCTCTGATTTCTCTTATTTTATTTTGATGATCATTCCTACCTATGTAGGTTGGGCTCAACAAAATATTTTCGCATTCGGAAGAGAAAGTTGGTGACTGAAATTTCGTATATAGATCTCGCCGCGACGAAAAACGTCTTTGCTTTAATGACTTCCATCCCAATTCGCGTATCATATCTTCCACACTCTCTCCCCGACTACGTGATAATACAAAACGAGCTGCCCTTTTTTGCACCCTTTCGATGTACTCTGTCAATCCCACCTGGTAAGGATCCCACACGCGCAGCAATATTCTAACAGAGAGACGAACGAGTGTAGTGTAAGCTGTCTCTTTAGTGGACTTGTTGCATCTTCTAAGTGTCCTGCCAATGAAACGCAACCTTTGGCTCGCCTTCCCCACAATATTATCTATGTGGTCTTTCCAACTGAAGTTGCTCGTAATTTTAACACCCAGGTACTTAGTTGAATTGACAGCCTTGAGAATTGTACTATTTATCGAGTAATCGAATTCCAACGGATTTCTTTTGGAACTCATGTGGATCACCTCACACTTTTCGTTATTTAGCGTCAACTGCCACCTGCCACACCATACAGCAATCTTTTCTAAATCGCTTTGCAACTGATACTGGTCTTCGGATGACCTTACTAGACGGTAAATTACAGCATCATCTGCGAACAACCTAAGAGAGCTGCTCAGATTGTCACCCAGGTCATTTATATAGATCAGGAACAGCAGGGGTCCCAGGACGCTTCCCTGGGGAACACCTGATATCACTTCAGTTTTACTCGATGATTTACCGTCTATTATTACGAACTGCGACCTTCCTGACAGGAAATCACGAATCCAGTCGCACAACTGAGACGATACCCCATAGGGCCGCAGCTTGATTAGAAGTCGCTTGTGAGGAACGGTGTCAAAAGCTTTCCGGAAATCTAGAAGCTGCGTTGCACAAGAACGATGTTTTCTGAAACCATGCTGAATACGTATCAATAGATCGTTATCTTCGAGGAGATTCATAATGTTTGAATACAGTATATGCTCCAAAACCCTACTGCAAACCGACGTCAATGATATAGGTCTGTAGTTAGATGGATTACTCCTACTACCCTTCTTAAACACTGGTCCGACCTGCGCAATTTTCCAATCTGTAGGTACAGATCTATCGGTGAGCGAGTGGTTGTATATGAGTGCTAAGTAGGGAGCTATTGTATCAGCGTAATCCGAAAGGAACCTAATCGGTATACAATCTGGACCTGAAGACTTTCCCGTATCAAGCGATTTGAGTTGCTTCGCAACCCCTAAGGTATCTACTTCTAAGAAACTCATGCTAGCAGCTGTTCGTGTTTCAAATTCTGGAATATTCCATTCATCTTCCCTGGTGAAGGAATTTCGGAAAACTGAGTTCAATAACTCCGCTTTAGCGGCACAGTCGTCGGTAACAGTACCATCGGCACTGCGCAGCGAAGGTATTGACTGCGTTTTACCGCTTGTGTACTTTACATACGACCACAATTTCTTCGGATTTTCTACCAAATTTCGAGACAATGTTTCGTTGTGGAACCTATTAAAAGCATCTCGCATTGAAGTCCGTGCCAAATTTCGCGCGTCTGTAAATTTTAGCCGATCTTCGGGATTTCGCGTTCTTCTGAACTTCGCATGCTTTTTCCGTTGCCTCTGCAACAGCGTTCGGACTTGTTTTGTGTACCATGGGGGATCAGTTCCATCTCTTACCAATTTATGAGGTATGAATCTCTCAATTGCTGTTGCTACTATATCTTTGAATTTGAGCCACATCTCGTCTACATTTGCATAGTCAGTTCGGAAGGAATGGAGATTGTCTCTTAGGAAGGCTTCTAGTGACACTTTATCCGCTTTTTTAAATAAAATTATTTTGCCTTTGTTTCTGGTGGATTTGCAAGAAACGGTATTGAGCCTAGCTACAACGATCTTGTGATCACTAATCCCTGTTTCAGTCATGATGCTCTCTATCAGCTCTGGATTGTTTGTGGCTAAGAGGTCAAGTGTGTTTTCGCAACCATTTACAATTCGCGTGGGTTCGTGGACTAACTGCTCGAAATAATTGTCGGAGAAAGCATTTCTGCCTACCACCGCTTTTGAACAAGTATTTTTGCCAACATATCGAGGGAAGGTTGAAGTCCCCACCAACTATAACCGTATGAGTGGGTTATTTATTTGTTACGAGACTCAAATTTTCTCTTAACTGTTCCGCAACTATATCATCGGAGTCTGGGGGTCGGTAGAAGGAGCCAATTATTAACTTAGTTCGAAGTATAACCTCCACCCATACCAATTCGCACGGAGCATCTGCTTCGACTTCACTACAAGGTAAACCACTACTGACAGACACAAACACTCCACCACCAATTCTGCCTAATCTATCTTTCATGAACACCGTCTGAGACTTCGTAAAAATTTCTGCAGAACTTATTTCAGGCTTTAGCCAGCTTTCTGTACCTATAACGATTTCAGCTTCTGTGCTTTCTATTAGCGCTTGAAGCTCAGGGACTTTCCCAGCACAACTACAACAATTTACAACTACAATTCCGACTGTTCCTTGATTCAAGCACGTCCTGTATTTGCCATGCACCCTTTGAGATTGCAGCCCACCCCGTACTTTCCCGAGGCCTTCTAACCTAAAAAACCGCCCAGACCGCGCCACACAGCCTCCGCTACCCGTGTAGCCGCCAGCTGAGTGTAGTGAGAATTTTCCTATTTAAAGTCGGAATAAAAAGGAGTGGTATTGGCAAAGTTGTCGTAATACGTATATGTCTGCATTCAGATTAAGTGTAGTTCGTGCGAAGTATTTGTTTATAGAGTCTCTGTAGTACACCTACGAGATGGATATTAGATTTGGCCGAGGAAATCGCTTCTCTCTGTTTGCTATGCAGCAAAAAGAAGTCCGTTATTATTCACGGGGATGAAAGGTGGTGGTGTTCGCATACTGTCACTTTGTCCTGCTCGTACAACCTCACATGAAAATTCATAATTTAGCAGTACATGGTTTTGTGATGTAGAGTCTGCCGTGCGCGTTACCAACAACTGTGCGCATCTTAATGTCTCATTTCACCTGCTGCTGACAATCATTTTTTCTTCGTGGCTTAATACCGTTGTGATTACAATTCCTGTATCCGAGGGATACTACGTTCTTACTTTGTTTCGTTTTTTACTTCCCTTTCTCTACATCAATAGCAAATTGACAATTTTGGACCAGGACGATATTTCGCCACGATATGACCAAAATTACAGAAGTTTTATTGGCTGTTGTTCCTCATAGACAATTTCACATGTCTGTCCTGACACTATCTCACCAACTCAGAAACTAACTATATTTTATCTCTCAAGGAAGATAAATCCAGTAAGACTGTAGAGATTTATATTTAACGACACAATTGCCGTAGCCCACACTAGATTTAATACATTGCTCTCACCATATTTATCACATGTAATGGTTTCACAATGCCTTGCTCTCCTAATTCTCGCGTTGGCACTGGTGGGACTCGTAATTTAACAAACGTGTTTTTTCACAACCCCAGTCAAAATAGAAGAGTCATTCCATGTTTTCACTCCTCTCTTAATGTGGCAATGTGACACCCGTGGGTCGGTCTGGCGAATGAGGTTACGAATCAAATCAGATCCTAATCGATTGGATGGATGAAAAAATTATATACAGACAAAAATAAAAATAATAACTATTACCTTCCTGGACGGAATGATTTAGTTTGATGCCGAGATGGGATCTATCATTACAATAACCACGCCGTCTACGAAACACGTATTTAATACCATTTCATTAAGTAACGTGCGTAACATCAAAAACAGACGTTCTATCACACTTCTCCGGATAAAACTCTAAATAACTTCGGTTTGCGTCAAAGTTTTTGTTGAGGATAAAGTTCCGAAGCGATCGAGGGGTGGTGGAAAACTGGTTAAGGCATGGGAGAGGCGAGATTCAGATTTCAGTACAGCCATCCGTATGGAAGTTTCCCACTGCTTCTTCTTCAATCCGAGTCCGTGCTCGATCTCCAATAACACGACCATCGACGAGACGTTGAGACCAAATCTTCTTCCGTTGCTTTCCTCCCATGCTGATTATAATGGAGAAGATTATTTTGCTCCAGCTACGTTATTATGAGTGAAGCCAAGCTGATTACGATGTTTTTATGGTGTGAATATTGCTTATGTGGATTGAAATATCTTGCCTAGTATCATGTCTGCAGATTTGTGAGTATCTGTGTGACATGCTTACACAATAGATGCTTAAGGAACTTCGTTGCGAACATCGACAGTAATTTGATTCCTTGAATAACAGAGTAGTACGAACATCTTTGTTCGTTGTTTTAGTACGCAGCTCGTGGTCGTGCGGTAGCATTCTCGCTTCCCGAGCCCGGGTTCCCGGGTTCGATTGCCGGCGGGGTCAGGGATTTTCTCTGCCTCTTGATGACTGGGTGTTGTGTGATGTCCTTAGGTTAGTTAGGTTTAAGTAGTTCTAAGTTCTAGGGGACTGATGACCATAGATGTTAAGTCCCATAGTGCTCAGAGCCATTTGAACCATTTCGTTGTTTTAGTGACGAGATATGGCACGAACTTTGAACTACCACTTCCCAGCTTTGCAACAGCAATCGTTGTGTTGATAGACGAGAAGAAAGCCTTAACGTCCGTTCAGTTTATTATTTGTTGGACGATTTCCGGTGCTATGACAGCTTATCTTTTGACAGTTGACTCGCCCTGGGCAAGTTTCTTGTTTCAGCTACTACTTTTAAAGGTTTCCTTATACCGACTGTTGGCATAACTACTTTCGTTTAGCCGCAATATGCTGGTGGCTGGATAGCTTGGTAGTTTCTGCTCCTCATGTTCGTCAAGTAACTTTCACTAATTCAATTTCCTGGTGCACCAATCAATTTTTTCGTTTTATTGCTGTTTATGTAATGTTTTTCTGCTTTGTCAAGCTTGTTTGCAATTGCTGTCTGTTCACTGCAGCTACAGCTTGAAAAGGAACTAAAAATGTTGTAATTTAATCTCAAAGATACAAGAAGAAAATTAGTTCGACTGTCATACCAGAGGAATACTCTAAAAACTTTTTTATCATTGAGAGACAAAGGACTAATTTCGAGATTCTTTTATTACTTCTAGTATTAACTACCGTTTTATTTTGATGTGCTGGGGTAAAGACGTACTTTATAATTTCATGTCTATGTGTGTGTTAAATGAAGGTGTTAAATGATGAAAAATGTGTTTTATCATTTCTGTCAAGATCAAGCCTAAATCCCATACCAATGGAGTACAAATTATTCTGTTAATTCGAGAAGGCGAATTTTAGATGGAGGCGACGATCTTTACGGCGGCGCTTCTCAACAATAGAGGTACGTGATTGTGCTCACTACTTTCACTTGGTGGCCGCTAAGATTAACTGCGATGTGTTTTTGCCGAGACATTCAGAACCTGCAATCTTCCTTTTCGTATAAAAATAGGAGTCCGATTGAAAAAGAAATATTGTTAAATTTAAATAATTGCAATTCTTTTACCCAGGCCACGGGAAATGATAGAAAGTACGTGCCTCTACTCTGATTGTACGTTCGCAATCTCCGAGTGTGTTACGACGTAATTATTTTACACACACAAAATTAAGATAGATCTTTCTCATCAGATCGCAACCACTCGTACGCGAATGTACGTACCCTCTGAATGTGTCTAGTCAGTCGTGTGCATTGTTCTAAAGTTTTTCTGTTAATATTCTGTGGATTGCATCTCCGCAATTAATTTTTGTTTATACCGCAAATCGCACTTCACGCGAAGTATTTATTACGCAAGTTCCCGGCTCCATTTAATGTCAAAAAATTCTAAAGTACGGCTGACTAAGCAAACCGCTACAATAATTTCATATCTCTACAACTACAATAACAAAAAAAACAAAAACAATAACAGAGAGAGGGTACGTTACAAGCTTTAAAATGACATGGTAACCGAATTTCCCAATAACAGAAAATAAATAAATAAATAAATAATAATAATCATAATCATAGCCAAGGCCTGTTCCAACCCCGCCTGACACGAGGGGTGGTGGGGTGAGGGGACAGGAAAAACACCTTGTTGTTGTTGTTGTGGTCTTCAGTCCTGAGACTGGTTTGATGCAGCTCTCCATGCTACTCTATCCTGTGCAAGCTTCTTCATCTCCCAGTACCTACTGCAACCTACATCCTTCTGAATCTGCTTAGTGTATTCATCTCTTGGTCTCCCTCTACGATTTTTACCCTCCACGCTGCCCTCCAATGCTAAATTGGTGATCCCTTCATGCCTCAGAACATGTCCTATCAACCGGTCTCTTCTTCTAGTCAAGTTGTGCCACAAACTTCTCTTCTCCCCAATTCTATTCAATACCTCCTCATTAGTTACGTGATCTACCCACCTTATCTTCAGCATTCTTCTGTAGCACCACATTTCGAAAGCTTCTATTCTCTTCTTGTCCAAACTGGTTATCGTCCATGTTTCACTTCCATACATGGCTACACTCCATACAAATACTTTCAGAAACGACTTCCTGACACTTAAATCTATACTCGATGTTAACAAATTTCTCTTCTTCACAAACGATTTCCTTGCCATTGCCATTCTACATTTTATATCCTCTCTGCTTCGACCATCATCAGTTATTTTACTCCCTAAATAGCAAAACTCCGTTACTACTTTGTCTCATTTCCTAATCTAATCCCCTCAGCGTCACCCGATTTAATTTGACTACATTCCATAATCCTTGTTTTGCTTTTGTTGATGTTCATCTTATATCCTTCTTTCAAGACACTGTCCATTCCGTTCAACTGCTCTTCCAAGTCCTTTGCTGTCTCTGACAGAATTACAATGTCATCGTCAAACCTCAAAGTTTTTATTTCTTCTCCATGGATTTTAATACCTACTCCGAATTTTTCTTTTGTTTCCTTTACTGCTTGCTCAATATAGAGATTGAATAACATCGGGGAGAGGCTACAACCCTGTCTCACTCCTTTCCCAACCACTGCTTCCCTTTCATGCCCCTCGACTCTTATAACTGCCATCTGGTTTCTGTACAAATTGTAAATAGCCTTTCGCTCCCTGTTTTTTACCCCTGCCACCTTCAGAATTTGAAAGAGAGTATTCCAGTTAACGTTGTCAAAAGCTTTCTCTAAGTCTACAAATGCTAGAAACGTAGGTTTGCCTTTTCTTAGTCTTTCTTCTAAGATAAGTCGTAAGGTTAGTATTGCCTCACGTGTTCCAACATTTCTACGGAATCCAAACTGATCTTCCCCGAGGTCCGCTTCTACCAGTTTTTCCATTCGTCTATAAAGAATTCGCGTTAGTATTTTGCAGCTGACACGAGGGGGGGGGGGGGGTGAGGGGACAGGAAAAACACCTTATAAAGGGAAAACATTGGTTCACCTGGCTGAAATTAAGTTAGCTGATAAGGCGGAACTGGTAATCCTGCTGTTAGTATTGACCTAAAAGTTATAAATTAAAATCCAAATTCATCGATTCAGCTAAACCACTCGGGATAACAATTACGAACACCTTAAACTGGAACAGTCACTTAGATATTGTTGTGGAGAAAACGAATTAAAGATTGCGTTTTACTGGCAGAGCACTTAGACAATGCAGTAAATCCACTAAAGAGTACACTTGTCCGTTCCTTGCTAGAGTACTGTTGGCAGGATGGGATCCTTACCACACAGGATTGACGAAGGACATCGAAAAAGTTCACAGGAGGGCAGCTCGTTTTGTATCATCCGGTTCACAAGATAAATAACACAAATTTCTCAAGGTTTGTTGATATATGCACGTCATTTTATCTTAAAATCACTACATACACTTCAAAAATCAGCCTAGAAATCATGTTGAATGAAGAATCTCTGAGGCATTTTATCGTTCGCAGTTGAAGGCAGTAAAACCGTAATTAGTGCTGTCTTTCCGCTCACCACCGGAGTCGCGACGCAGTGTAAGGCTGTTTGGGGCTCAGGTGCAGTGCAGCTGTGTATGCTGATCAGCTGAGGTACATCATTACAATGCAGCTAATCTGGCTTTCAGCTTCAAGTACAACGCAGGTTGTTATGAAGTGTGTTTTGTACTAATCGTCGCCAAAACTTGCAGGTGACACTTATCCAAATTGTCCTAAATACACTCCTGGAAATTGAAATAAGAACACCGTGAATTCATTGTCCCAGGAAGGGAAAACTTTATTGACACATTCCTGGGGTCAGATACATCACATGATCACACTGACAGAACCACAGACACATAGACACAGGCAACAGAGCATGCACAATGTCGGCACTAGTACAGTGTATATCCACCTTTCGCAGCAATGCAGGCTGCTATTCTCCCATGGAGACGATCGTAGAGATGCTGGATGTAGTCCTGTGGAACGGCTTGCCATGCCATTTCCACCTGGCGCCTCAGTTGGACCAGCGTTCGTGCTGGACGTGCAGACCGCGTGAGACGACGCTTCATCCAGTCCCAAACATGCTCAATGGGGGACAGATCCGGAGATCTTGCTGGCCAGGGTAGTTGACTTACACCTTCTAGAGCACGTTGGGTGGCACGGGATACATGCGGACGTGCATTGTCCTGTTGGAACAGCAAGTTCCCTTGCCGGTCTAGGAATGGTAGAACGATGGGTTCGATGACGGTTTGGATGTACCGTGCACTATTCAGTGTCCCCTCGACGATCACCAGTGGTGTACGGCCAGTGTAGGAGATCGCTCCCCGCACCATGATGCCGGGTGTTGGCCCTGTGTGCCTCGGTCGTATGCAGTCCTGATTGTGGCGCTCACCTGCACGGCGCCAAACACGCATACGACTATCATTGGCACCAAGGCAGGAGCGACTCTCATCGCTGAAGACGACACGTCTCCATTCGTCCCTCCATTCACGCCTGTCGCGACACCACTGGAGGCGGGCTGCACGATGTTGGGGCGTGAGCGGAAGACGGCCTAACGGTGTGCGGGACCGTAGCCCAGCTTCATGGAGACGGTTGCGAATGGTCCTCGCCGATACCCCAGGAGCAACAGTGTCCCTAATTTGCTGGGAAGTGGCGGTGCGGTCCCCTACGGCACTGCGTAGGATCCTACGGTCTTGGCGTGCATCCGTGCGTCGCTGCGGTCCGGTCCCAGGTCGACGGGCACGTGCACCTTCCGCCGACCACTGGCGACAACATCGATGTACTGTGGAGACCTCACGCCCCACGTGTTGAGCAATTCGGCGGTACGTCCACCCGGCCTCCCGCATGCCCACTATACGCCCTCGCTCAAAGTCCGTCAACTGCACATACGGTTCACGTCCACGCTGTCGCGGCATGCCACCAGTGTTAAAGACTGTGATGGTGCTCCGTATGCCACGGCAAACTGGTTGACACTGACGGCGGCGGTGCACAAATGCTGCGCAGCTAGCGCCATTCGACGGCCAACACCGCGGTTCCTGGTGTGTCCGCTGTGCCGTGCGTGTGATCATTGCTTGTACAGCCCTCTCGCAGTGTCCGGAGCAAGTATGGTGGGTCTGACACACCAGTGTCAATGTGTTCTTTTTTCCATTTCCAGGAGTGTATAACGTTCGCTCTAGTGTGGTGGCTGTATGCGTTTCGCTTTCCTGCAAACTCCTAAGGATTAAATTACCATTTAATTTGGTGTTACACTGAAAGGTGCCGATTACACCATACTAGAAAAAGTGATGAATTTTGTTTAATCTTGCTTACTAAATATTGTCATTTGTGGGCACTTAATGCAATTAGAGTGAACGATTAAATGTTGAATTTTTGATGCTGACCTTCATATCACTATGGCCCCTTATTAATTTAGTAATCTGCATCACTGCTGGTATTACTTTAGGCGCCACACAAATAGGTCGTTCGCGGCCTTAGCATAAGTGGCTATTCCTTGTGGTTTTATTTACTAAACTAGTACAAGCCACTGGAGTAATTCTATTTTACAATGCATGTGGGCCAAATAACATAAAAAAAAGTGTTATGAAGCCTGTCACCCCTTGGCATGGTGAGTGTCACGAGCAATTGATTCCACTTCCGTAACTCATTTAAATACGTCCAGCCACTCCATTTAGGCCACATGTAATAGGTTACACATATAAATTTGCGATGTCAATCTGATACTTTTGTATAGACTATATAAATGAAGCATCGATAGGATTAAAAGTTACATCGTAGAGGAAGGACTTTTCTATAGCATACCGAAAGCTGTGTAGCAGGAACGACGGCAAACCTGTCTAGCCTTTCTGACAATGAGAGAGCGCCATAACAAAATACATTTTAGTTGGTGAATGACACAACGAGCCACGAATACTTTTTAATGTTTTATTTTAGCGCTATTACCGGATTCATGCTACCCTGACCATCTTCATACGGCTGATGTTTTCGTTACATAGATCTTTTGATCAACAGCAGGACGTCTGCTCCACAATACGTTCCAGTAGATGGAGATTTGTTTTGTTGTGGTCCACGTGGTTTTCGAGCTCGTGTGGCACACGTCACAATGTCCTTAAAATGCGTGTTGAGCAGTGCACATGAGTTGTACACTTGATGTGTTTCCTTATAATGAAAATCCAACATGGACATTAGAATACAGAATGAGATTTTCTCTCTGCAGCGGAGTGTGCGCTGATATGAAACTTCCTGGCAGCTTAAAAATGTGTGCCCGACCGAGATTCGAACTCGGGACCTTTGCTTTCGCGGGCAAGCGCTGTACCAACTGAGTTACCGAAGCACGACTCATGCCCGGTACTCACAGCTTTACTTCTGCTAGTACCTCGTCTCCTACCTTCCAAACTTTACAGAAGCTATCCTGCGAATATTGCAGAACTGGCAGAAGTAAAGCTGTGAGTACCGGGCGTCAGTCTTGCTTCGGTAGCTCGGTTGGTAAAGCACTTGCCCGCGAAAGGCAAAGGTCCCGAGTTCGAGTCTCGGTCGGGCACACAGTTTTAATCTGTCAGGAAGTTTCATTAGAATACACTTTACTTTTCTGACGGTAGATTCAAACCATAGGCAAATTTTCGAATCATTTGACATATCACAAAGATCTATTTGATTAATATTCAGAAAGTCGATGAAGTTAACCGTTAACTAAGCCATATTAACCTAATTTTCCCCGAGAGTTAGATATCACCGCCGGATTGCCTAATCAGAGGACTATTACCTGGTGGGAGCGGAGTAATTTTCCGAGCCTAGCTTTAAATGTCTTATTAATTTCCAATTGGTGAACAGCCGCAAGGGCTGTTCGAGCCGTTATTTTGAATTCCAGGCCACGGATCTGTCGTGACGGAGGGAGACCAATCTGTCCCTACCCATTCGACGAGTTGCCACCACTGCAGAGAAGCGAATTTCGGAACCATGAAACCGGACCTTGCGGGCTGGAACAAAAAATAGCTGTCACCCTTGTTATGTTGACCACAGGATCCTCTTCCTGCGAGAAGACGCTTGCTGGATTGCGATACTCTCGGTAACTAAACTGAAAGATAGGCCCTCTCGTCCTCAGTTGCTTGTAGTGGAGCTCAGTAGCACAGAATTTGCCGCTATTTGTATGTCTTCGTGCTTGCTTACTATTCGCAGTAGAAGACGTGAGCCTTAGAACTTTGGTAAGGACCGTTTCGTATTAATGGTAATGTAACCGAGATCATTTCAGTTGCGAACCATCAGAAATGCAACGGTTTGAAGATTTATCGGTAAGCGCGACTAAGTAAGCATGCTTGAGTGACACCACTTTGAACTGCCGCTGCCTGGGCTTCAGTTTATTGTTTCTCGAGGATATAACCATTAGTATGTATCTCTCAGTGTACACTCACTCTCTCTCTCTCTCTATCTCTCTCTCTCTCGCTCTCTCTCTCTCTCTCTCTCTCTCTCTCTAATCGAGAGCTGGACGAGTTTATAGAACGCTCATTTATACTGAGTAATTGTTCCTTTCGTCTTGTCCTGCAGCAAGACATTTTCTGTGCCAGGTTTGTGCTGTTCCTATGTATGTAGTATCCCATATTTTAATTGTAACAGACTGCATCTCCATGTGTGTGTGTTAGGAAATAAGACCAAGATTTGATCTGATCTGTCCAATTCTGGTATGTAGAACCCCCCTGTTGCCTCCTACAACCCTTGCTAGAAGAGATGAGGTCCGATTCTGCCCACGGTCAAGACAGCAGAAGATTAGTAAATGTTAATTGGGAATGGGAAGTCAGGTAGACATTTTAATTTCTAACACGCTTTTGCCGCCATGCTAGTTCTGTTAAAAGAGCACCGACGAAAGCCACAACACTTACATCAAACAATTCAAAGAAAACCCTGGGTGGAGACGGCCTCACGCCGAAATTCTAAAAGCTGTTGGAGATATAAGTCTTTCCAATTATAAAAGAAAAACTAGATTAGAGATGGTACACTGAAAAAGTTCTAGAAAACTGGAAGGTTGCGTTAAATGACCCATTTCACAAAAAAGGGGACAAAACACTAATAAATAACTACAGAGGAATTTCGTTATTATCCTCACAATACTAAATCTCTCCTGGAAATATTAAATATTCAGTTAGAGAAACAAAATGGAGAGTATAAAGTTGGATTAGGAGTAACAGATCTTGTCTACAGCAAATTTTAGACCTTAATTAAAGAATTAAGTTTATGAAAACATCAAATTAAAAGGTCATGCTAATTCTTGTTGATTTTCAAAAGGCTTAGGATCCGATAGACAGAGACTGCCTCCCGAAAATCTTGAAGGTTCTTTTTTTTATGTTGGTATGAAAACTCTGGAAATAACTAAACAAAGGCTTACAATCACAGCATCAAAAGTTATTCAAAATTCTTCTAGTACCTTCTAAATCGTATCACGAGTCAATTGAGGAGACAGTCTGTCGCCACTGTTATAATGTTGTGAGCAAAAAGGGTTATAAGAGAATGGAAAATGGGAAAAACAAACAAAAAGTAGTAGCCACGTAAATGTAGGTAGATCGAAAGAATCAGTAAACTGTTTGCGATTTGCAGATGATCTTGTGAAAAATAAATAGAAGTTTAGAGAATGCAAAGTAAAGACTAGAACTTCGTAAGGAGGCAGGTGAAAAGGAACGTGCATAAATACCATTTGAAATACAGAATACATGACCTATGAAAGCAACTCACAAACAATTTTTAAAAAAAATATGGCAACGTCAAGAAAGCAGACATTAAAATATCTGGATGAAATTATACACACAAAAAAGGGAAAACTTAAAATTTGGAAAGAGCGTACATCAAATTGAGTTTTTGTAGAATAAAGTTTAGCTTTATCCAAATTTCTTTGTAACGTGGCCATGAGCAAATGTAAGTACCAGTTCTGAAAGTGACGATTAAAAGTAGAAATCAAAGTTTTGCTGGGGTTTGACCATGCTACATGTCTCCTAAAGAAAATAGAAGCTGGGTCAGAGTATTTTTATGTGTTTATGTAATGAACTTTGGGTAGGTTCTTTGTGACTTGTACTGTAGCTATAGCGCTCACCATATGGGTGGGTGAAATGTGTTCCAAGTCCAAGCAAGGTATCAGACTGTTAAAGTGTCTTAATGTTTTCTAAAACTGATTGTGAGAAATTTGCTACTCTATTTGTAAGAATTTTCGTTCAACTTGTTTCATGGCGAGATCTGACCATGTGCATGGTAGTAATTCATGTGGTACCATTTCGGGAGTGATTCAGGTGTTGTTTCATTTCTTGCATTATGATATAATGATTTTGGTGGCCCTCAGCCATGTCAAAAAAATGAGTAATTGCCGGTGAGTTGCCTTTCTGAATGCCATCAGCATACACGTGTTCCCACCATTGTGTGTTACATACCCCATGCTCGTTCAACTAGTTTGTTTAAGTCTCTTCGTATTTAATAATAACCCATGAAAGATAAATTCATTAATTAATTTCTCGTGACCGGAGTTCACAGCCATGTAGAATTTATTTAAGGACGTCACACGGGCTGTTGACTGCAGAAATTATTTGTTTCGCAATTGCAATTTCGGCCTCTCGGCCTTTGGGCCATTTTCAGGTGGTACTGCGAAAGATTTCAGCACATGTCAGAATTTAAAATGCTCCGACATGTATATATGTACATGTTTTGATGATGACATGTTACATGTCGTATGATTTTAAAGCCTGACATGTGCTCAAGCAAAATCTTTTGCAGTACTACATCACAATAAGTGACTCTGCAAATGTCTTATCACACTCATTAAATGGCATGACAAGTTGTTGTTCGTGATCCGAATTTGAACCCACTTTCCTGTGTGATAAAGACTCGTCTACACATAAATAGATGAAAGATATCGAAGTGTTCATGAGTATCATTTTACAAGCCGGATGTCCGAATAAATGACGATACAAATAGCAATGCACAGGTAACCCCATGAGCAAAGTTGTGGTGATGGATGGGGAGTAGAACCCAGAACCATATGAATTTTTACCTAAGCATAATCAAATATCAGATATTAAATATGTTCACCAACAGAGTGATATTATAACGTGAAATGACAACACAAATTATTTTTGCCTGACAGGGATACGAACACGGGACCTTTCACTATTGTCTTATAGCTATGAATAGACATTAAATATTTATTGATCCTTCATCAGTAGCGAGATGTGCACACATTAAGCTAGAGGTAACACAACGAATAGTTCTGTGCTGCCTGGGAGTCCAACCCCGCACATATTGCCGTTCTTGACCCCACACGAAGATGTGTCAACTGTCAAATTCCCTTTCACTAGTAGATAGGATCGTGTCATTCGTAGACATATAGAGGAGTTTGGTATCGTGAGGAAGCAACGAAATCATGGGACAGTATCATCACGAAGGATTCAAATTGTAAGGTAGCATGTTCTCCTTACCTTCATTTCTCACATATTCCATCCTCACAATCGTATTCTGCACATCAAGACGCTTCATTCGAACCCAAATTCGATAAGGTAGAGTCAGTTTTGTATGAATTCATGTAAGCGATATGCAAATCTAATAAGTAAATCGGAAGTGAGCACCGAGATTGAAAAAGTCGAGCCTGGCGTACACAACATGTCGGCCACAGGAATTTTCGCGCTCTAGGGAGGCGGCCGGCCCGCTGGGAGGCCCATCCCTTCAGAGGAGTGGGATGGCGCACAGCTACTTCGGCCATAACAACCGTTCAGAGAGAGGACACCTTTTGCCAGGGCGAAAGGATAACAAGCCCGTGTTCGACTTAAAAGCAACTTCTGCTACATTGTGTAGGAGCACCCAGAAGATGCAATTTTTGATGGACCGACTGTGTTGTTATGGAGTTCTCACAGGAGGACAGTATATGACTAATGGAGATGCTACATGTTTCCACACTGGTCGACTTAAACGAAACGTCATTCTCCCGTTTAAAAGGGTAACGCTGAGTGGCAGAATATTTCTGACGCAAAGAGCCAGAGGAGTGAGGGAATACAGCAAATGGTATACCCTTGCAACTTTTCCAGAAAAAGGGGCCATTCCATTGTCGCTCTTGGAGTGGGAACACGTAACGAGAGCGAGTGTGCTCGTATGTGTATGCAAAGAGCGAGGAACAAAGTCTCTCCTCAGTACTTCACTGGGAGAGCACCTCTGTCGTTAGTGAATCGGAGTTGCTCGCGATTAAGCATTGTTCACTGTGTTGGCCACCACACTTACTGTGCAGTGTGAACACGGACAGAGTACTAGTTAAACGCCTGCAAGCAGTGGACTGGTTATCTGACCGGTGTACCACGCCAATAGTTAGTCTAGGGGCGGATAGGAGTCCTTGACTTCATCAAGGCATAGGGAGAATTTTATTGGCGAAGATCAATCCAGATAGATAGTTGTGTTATTTGTCAGCAGCAATCGATGCAGGCAGCAGTCGTTGCAGCTCACGGTATTGTCCACTACAGCATATGCGAGCCCCAACTGTCCTCCATATCAGTACACTCCATTACATTTCTCACGTGATAGCCTTGACCGTACCTAGAAAAGTTATTCAAGTTGTGTAGGTGCGGCTCTCAGCCATTCTGCCGAGTAAATAACATTCTTAAAGAAAAGGGAGAAATGACCTTTCCATACTTTGTAAATTAATAGCATTCCTATCCATAAGAGGCAATCTACTGTTCCGAAAACAACCCGGAAATTTACTAATTAATAAGAAAACGTTTCACTTCATTTCTCAGAATTTTTTTGCAATAAATAATATTTTTAGTTCGTTTAATGTTTTTCTTACACTAACTAGCAGTACTCCAGTACCCAAGTAATCCACTACTTACGTAAGAATATAGAATGTTTTTGTGTCTTTTCCTTACAGCAGACAACTCCAGAAGATATTTCTTGCTGATTGTTTTTCAAGCAGTTCTTGTTGATACATTAGGAACTTCTGTCTGACTTCTGTAGTAGTGTGAGGTGGAAATTATTTCTTGCAGGAACCAAAGGGTACTTGTTGGATCAATCCATTGTGCAACTTGGCAAAAAAAAACCACACACTCACAAAATACATAGAGAAATTGGAAATGGAGCACTAATCCCAGTTCGGTGCCAAAATTTTCAAAATCTTAAGGTCACTGAAAATGAGAAATCACTGTCTTGACGTCTCAAGATTTTCGGTTCGTGAACTACAATAACATTAATAAAGCTTACTAGAAGCAGAGATTCTGCAAGTAGGCAAAAACTAATCCAACTCTGCTGCAGTGAGTAGCGAATGGACATGTATAATGTTGTTTTGAAAGCGCAGAACAGTCCCGCGTTATGTATTCGGCGTTCCTGGAGGTGAAGAGGTATGTTTGTGCCTGTTAAAAACTGATACCCCAGCGGCAACCGAACCCACACCTTAGGTATTACAAGTTAGCCTCAGTCCAACCAACCACCGAATTTCACATGTATTAGCATCATATTTTTGTCATAATGGGGTACGTAGCGCACGGTAAGAGAAGTGTTGACTTCCACTTGAGCATTTGTTGTGGGTAACCTATTCGTGGTCAGGTGTCAACGTCATGCAGAGCGAACGCAAACCCATTAATAAATTTTGTTAATGGATGTCAGATTTTAAGCTTCGCATTTAAACTTGCTCAACGAGAAAGATATCAGATACGGTATACATCCTGATAGTGTAAAATATAACTGTGCATTCTCTGGCCCAGTTAGTCGGAATACCAACCACTACCGCCCCTCCGACCCCCTTCCTTGTAGTTTTACATGCCTGTGCGTGAATGCCATGTTGCATGCTGCCTGATGAACAACACTGAAGTTAATCCACCCCTCTACCTTATAGTGACTGAGTTTCTTTTGTAAGTAGGAGAACAAATAAGGGAAAAGTCTAAACTGTTGTCATTATTTGAAATGTTGTTTCCATACCGAGAATCAATATTAAATAACCCCTTATTGAAGTCTGTAATTTAGAATAATAAAAGCAGGTAATTGTAGAGAATCAGGTTTTTGCTGTCCATATAACCAGATCACCACTCCCTTTTCTCATTCAGTAAAACCTGTGTTCAAACCCACTAAGAAGATTAATTTCAAGTATAAATTGAGAGACTGCAAGTGGAATAATTTAAGCTTTAATGGGACAGAGCCCAAGAGTAGCTTCATTGTGGTCATAAAATCCAACGGTTACCGCCCTGTCTACTGAGTGAGTGAGTTCCAGGTATAGTGAGCGTTATCCGTCGCATTGCTAAATTAATTAGAGTTTCAAGTTCCGTGTAGAACCAGTAAATACGTAGTTTATGTCGGGTCGTTATCATCAATTAAAATCACTGTACCATGAATCCCAACATACAGTAAGCGGTTGAGATTTGCATAGAAAATACCAGAGAGTAGTTAAGGGGAGGTTTACTATCTTTGGCCAGAAAACGGATGTTCTTTGAGAATTTTTTTCTTGCTATGTGTTATGAATATCAATGTCAAATTTTGTCAAAATGTTTACTGGTATTTCCTCTACAAACTGGAATTTTTCCGACAGGAAATGTAAAAGAGAAAAGGCGGAAGTGCCGTCGGAACGAAACCATATTTCGATGTAGACTTCGAGACGCGTTATGTTACGGGTCAGCCGGCTCGTCTGAAATCAGAATTGAGTTGACCTTAGCAAAGTATATAAGATTCTTTAGGAGTTATACCTCACGTAAGTTATTTGGACCATTGGAAACAAAATGGCGGCCATTTGAAAAAAATAGGGTTTTTTCATCGATTTTTCGACTTCGTCGGCCAAGTAAAAATATTTATAGTTGATGGATCGGAATAAAAGTGGTACAACTCCTAGACAATTTAGTTAGCTTTGGCGAAAACAAAGGATCATGCCAATCGGCTCAGTAGATTTGACTTTACCACACCGCGCGATAAAAGAACGTCATTTCGAGAAAAACGCGTTTGAAGTTTTGACTACATATAAATGCAATATTATGCAACGTACGTTCAATCTGCTATTCCGGGTCCATAAACTAGTCCTTCCTCTTCCTCATAGAGGGCGTTCTGCCCGATCTGGGCCATCCTACGCTGCCCCAGAGCCGCTCGTACGGCCGGTGACAAGAGGTTTTCGGCCGCTTGAGTCTGGTGGTCGTCCAAATGCTTGACGAACTGCGTCGAATAGAGTCCCAGGGTGACGTCGATTGTTGTCATGGTCTTCAGAATTGCTGAATATACTTAGTTGAATCTGCTCACTGCCAGGAAAGTCGCAATCTCCACAGTCTTCGCACCAGAATGCAAATGCTTGGGGGCTAACTTCCAAACACACGCATTCAACCTTTCATTTGAATTTTGTATGTTTCCTCCCAAGCACCGGTACAACAACTCGTCCTCCGAAAGAAAAACACTGGTGCGTGAAAAAGGCCGATTTCAGGCCGGAGCATTTTTTTGTTCAACCGCGAATAACAAACATTTCCTTTCCGTTTTCGGAAAAACCGTTTCAGGAGCGGATTCTAAACACTTTTGTGGAGCCAAAAATGCAATTTTAAAAATATCGATTTTTTTGAACCAAAAGATAGTCAACCTCCACTTAAAGGTATAGGTCTAAATAGCAGAGGCGTGAATGTAGAGAAAAATAGATTACACGTAGGGGAGTAACTGCAGTTCGTGTACCATGGTTCCTTTCTACCCCACCGGCGGTAGCCATAGAGTACCGCAGTATCCTATTTACAATGGAACTCTAGCTTTACAATTCTGAGATTGTTAGTGCGCTAACGCTTTGACATTAGGAAGCAGGATATTGAACAGGAAATGTGAATCTCTCAAATGGTGGAAACGCGCTTCCAGAGGGTCGAGAAGAAAGAAGTTTCCGATGGCCGGCAGAGTCGGCAGAGACCGGAGGAACCCCGGGTCGCGGCGAACGCCTTATCGCAGCTGAGAACGGCCGGCCAACAAAGCCTTATTGGATGAAGGCGAGGGGATTTATAGACCAATAGCGAAGGCAGCGGCGGTTCGCGAGGGGTGCCGAGGAATCAGCTGGCCGACAAAGGAGGCGGGCTCTACCTGCAATCCCGGCACTTTCTGACTGCTACCTGCTAGCTGCCTCGGCTCGAGAAAAGGATTGTGGCAAGGCACTTCGACAGCCTGTGAACTGTGAGGAAAAATCACAACCAAACTACAGGCAAATACTGGCGTGCCGCGCACTAACGTCAGACATTGAACTTGGCAAACCGATGCACCTAAAATAGGTATGATTCTTAAATATTGTTATAATCAGCCGCGAAGTCATAGTAACAGATTATCCTTAGACCGTCGCATTACATTTCTGGAAACAATCTGACGTCCTGCTCGTTTCTTGTAAGTAACTTTATACCAGAGTATGTTCCTGTCAAAAATATCTTTCAGTAAAAAATATAGGAGATTAAAATAAAGCTCAGTGCTGCTCTCAAAGTGTATCTTTCTTTTGTTTTTGTCAAAGCCTTTTGACTGGTTTGATGCGGCCCGACACGAATTCTTCTGTACCATCCTCTTCTTCTCAAAGTAGCTCTTTCGTATGTTGTTACGTTAAATGTGTAATGAAAACATTGGTAGCGAACTTTTCGCAACATTTTTAGGAGTCCTATGTAAACATATAATGCTATCGCCGAAATGTGACGTTGCTTCAGATATCGCATCGCCAACAGATTCATAAAATTACATTAAGAATTGCATTTTAGCCATCAGTTGTACGAATTATTCTTTATTCCTTATCAGTTTCCGTCGCATCGATCATCATCACAGGAAGACAATGCAGTACATCATAATGAAAATCCAATTTTTCTTTCCTTTAGATACACGGAAATTCTTGCATCTTGTAAGTTTGAAGCTTTTCAATTCGTCTAAGAAAGGATGAATTGCATATACATCTGATGTACCGCTTTCTCTTTCTGTGATGATGGTCGATAAGACCGAAAGCGGTAGAGAATAAAGAATAATTCGTACAGCTGATGGCAAGTATGCAGTTCTTCAAGTTTCTGACAACTGTGGCGAGTCACGTCACTGAAATGTTATAAAGTTATAATCTTCGAAAGGATGAGAAATAAGCCAACCAATTGCGTAACACTGGTTTATTATAACCCTTGTCCTACCTCTCGATAAACACAAAATTATCTACGTGAATGAACAACTGCAGTTCAGAAATAGGAATTTGCTCGCCAGTTTTATGCTCTTATTACAGCCGCATAAAGGCTGTCTACCGACGGCGCATACCGTGTCGTGGACGTCATTTTCCTCAGTCACTTATCCAGCATTAGATGTTTGTTTTACAGTCCACCTGTCACATCGCAAAAATGGAATCTAATACTCACAGCTGTTTTAAGACGTCATGTTTTTATTTTACTTTTTAGAGCTTTATGAGAACCTAACGTTTATTGACTTCTACACCTCATCTACTGGAAGCAACAGTCTATACTGCTAGAGAAGTATGGTTTATCAGTTGTGCTTGTAATTGTTTTAACAAAGGTACACTTTTATAGAATATTTGCGTTCCAAAGACTAAAGCAAGGGTTCCTGAGTAATTTTTATCAGCATTATTTGATTGTAGTAAAATATTTTATGTGCTAGAGTGCACTGATGAAGGTAGACTTATTGTGTTCCATAATCACGCACTATTTTTATTTGTCAGTTATCGGACATAAGCTAATTAGCATCATTATTCGCACCTAACACGTTGAGTTTTTTATTTGTCAACTGATCTTATGTGAGCCACTTACAATGCTCTTTTGCGTATTTCTTTCGCGCATACCCACAGCGCCCTCTGTATGTAAGTTACTTTAAGTGCCTAGTACGCTATTCACTTGACACGTGTTATCCGTGAAGTTCACTCTGATGTTACCTGATTACCATGACTGATGTTGTTGCTTTTGAGCTGAATTTTCACTTGAAAAGACTAAAACGGCTTTATTCTAACGTGTATTTTCAACACTACATGTAACAAGTACGTGTGTGCTCTTGGCTTGTAGTATTTTATCCACATTTGCCGTTTCTGTATTACTTGAACTATCAGTAACCAATGTGCGACTCCTAGGCGTTACAATCTCCTTCTGAAGAAGATAATTTGATAGTTTTCGAAAGATAGGTCAAGGATTCTGCTAAAACTGCGTTACTCATCTGGTTAGCAAATGGATTCGACTAATGTCTGAAGTAGTGATGGAGGAAATTGACATCATGTATTCTGCAGGGCTGTCCATAAAGCCGCAAGCGTACGAGGGAGTGGAGATCTCATCTTAACAGCGCATTGCAAGGCATCCCAGATATGCTCAATAATATTCATTTCTGGGGAGTTTCGTGACCAGCGGAAGTATTTAAACTCAGAAGAGTGTTCCTGGGGCCACTCTGTAGCAATTCTGCACGCGTGGGGGTCGTATTGTCCTGCTAGAATTGCCCAAGTCCGTCGAAATGCACATCAATGGATGTAGGTGATCAGACAGGATGGTTATGTACGTGTCACCTGTCAGAGTCGTGCCTAGATATAGCAGGGGTCCAATATCACTCGATTTGCACGCGCCCCACACCATTACAGACCCTCCAGCTGCTTGAACAGTTCCCTGCTGACATACAGGGTCCATGGATTCATGAGGTTGTCTCTATATCCGTACACATCCATCCACTCAATACAATTTGAAACCAGACTCGTCCGACGGGGCAACTTGTTTCCAGTGATCAACAGTGCAATGTCGGTGTTGACGGGCCTAGGCGAGGCGTAAAGCTTTGTCTCGTTCAGTCATCAAGGGTACACGAGTGAGCCATCGGCTCCGAAGGCCCATATCGATGATGTTTCGTTGAATGGTTCGCAAAAAGACATTTGCTGATCACCGAACAATGAAATATACAACAATTTGCGGAAGGGATGCACTTCCGTCGCGTTGAACGATTCTCTTCAGTCCTGTTCTTGCAGGATCTTTTTCCGGCCGCAGCGATGTCGGAGATTTGATGTTTTACCGGCTTCCTGATATTCACGGTACACTCCTGAAATGGTCGTACGAGAAAATCTCAACTTCATCTCTACCTCGGAGACGTTGCGTTCCATCGCTCGTGCGCAGACTATGACATCACGTTCAAACTCACTTAACTCCTGATAACCTGCCATTGTTGCAGCAGTGAGTGATCTAACAACTGCGACAGACACTTGTTGTCTTATATAGGCGTTGCCGACCGCAGTGCCGTATTCTGCCTGTTTACATATCTCTGTATTTCAATACGCATTCCTATACCTGTTTCTTTGGAGCTTCAGTGTACCAGCCAACGTGACCTCGATATGTTTTTGGACCGAGAAAGGCAGGAAGCAAGGTGACACGGCTGCAGCTATATTTCCCGAGGACATGCATGATTTAACAATGATTCAATCTTCATTGGCAAATTGTTGTTGTTGAGGAAATACTCTGGAAACGTGTACTGTCGCCAAAATGCGTTCATTGTGTCATCCTGTTCCTTTACAATTTTACAATTTGAATCCAGTATGTGACATACATACAGCATACAATCAGAAGCATTAATTCGTAGATCTTGGCACCATGGCTATGTTGTCCTGCAGCTACGGGCGCCAAGTGTTGACACGTACTCACGCCAAAATTTAGTTCGTACGTCGTCGCTAAGTCATTTTTCCCTCTCTCTGCCTCTCCCTTTCTTCCTTTCTCTCTCTTTCTTCTTTCTTTTTTTTCTTTTTTTGAGTCCCCCTACTTAGTTGATTGTGAATAAAGGCCTAGAAGACAGAGAAGCGGGGTATAAGAGCCATTATGCCGCGAGGAAGCAGTATGCGTGGCTGGTAGTATAACAGTGGCATCAGATGTGTGTCGCAGCAGGAACATGAGAGCGCAGGGGGCTTACTTTAAAGCCGGGGCTTGCGCCTAATGCCGGCGTTGCTGGCAGAGTTAGGGCACCGCCGTAAATCTGTGTAAAGGGGGCGAAGTGGGGGCGGGTTCGCAGTTAGTGCACAGGCGTGGACGCGGGTCCCACAGCCCGGAGCTGCCTCCGTCACCTGCGCTACGTCAAACGACGCAACTGCGCCGGAAATGAATTCTCGCGTCTTGTAAACTCGACACCGGGTGCGGTGCGACGCTATTTTGTTATTTCCGTGCGATCAGGGCGCCACCGCAAGAGTAGCAAGTGACAATGTGACAGTGTTATGCGTCCTACGCAGTTTAAATTGCGTTTCGTTCGACAGGATGAAACGTTGGGTTCTGCATACCTCTTGCATGTGACTAAAAGGAGTCAGTCACTTGGTGTATCGGGCTTGTTGAGCGGGGTACTAGGATACCATGTGTTAACCCTGCTGTTCTGTTTACTTTTAGTATACAATATGATCCGACATAATAAAGTGCCGAAAAAAACTTCTGCTCACACTATTTTTCGTACAGTTATAAGCCATCGACATTGTGGTTTTATTAAAGTATCTTGTTAATGATCGTAACGATCATAATAATAGTAATAATAATGCACAGGACTTCTTTAGAAAATTTATTACTTTATTATTCATGTATGGTGTATTAGGAACAACAGGTATTTTCACCAAAATGTCATTCTCAACAACCATCTGTCCGTCTGCCTATATCAGTTTCTTTCCTTCTTACTCACTGCAGTTTGGACACAAGCAGGTGACGTGGTTTGGTATACATGTTTATTACACTTTCCACACAACAAGTTCGTTTCAGTGTCATTGCTTGGAGGACAGAACTTACAGCGTACATGTTTAGTAGAGTTTCTTCTTGTTACTAATTTACCCTCACCTGTCATTCCTTCAGGGTCTTGGATGCTCCTGACCGTCCTTAATCTTCTTTTCTTGGAAAATGCTTCTTCGATGCAATGTGCTCTGCAACCAGTGACTTTCCAAGTTCCTCCTAAAGTATTCTCCTTCTACTCAATTTTCTTGCATTCCAGTTAGGGTCAATCGAAGTCCGCAAGACATGTGCATTATAAGCAGCAGCATCAAGAATATCGTAGAAAACTATCATTGGCTATCTGTTGGTTTTTCGTTTACTTGTATATGTACCTGTTAGCTGATCAAGAGTGTCTAAAGCCCCTTAAGCTGAATTATAATTTAAATCATTTTTGGCTTATTATCAGCCCTGCCACTGATTTGTCCACTAAGGTGGAGAGTGATCATTAGCACAACATTCTTGTTGACCACCGTAGTGTCATTTGTGAAGTAAAATGAAGAGCTATGAACCACCATGTTGGTCATGTATTGTGGAATCTCTAGCTTATTTTCACGTATGGTTCCTAACATTGTCAGTCTCCTTTTCGGGAGCAGCTGTTCCAAAACATATGACGTAAAAAAATTTTCACATGTTACATTCTGACCTCGCAAATCAGAGGTACGATCAGCTACTATTCTCATTCCCTGATTTTTTTTCTGGTGCCGCTCCACTCTCATCTCCTTTATACATTTGGGCTTTCAGTCACACAGAGTCCATATAATGATCCCATATTTTGCTGATTTTCTTGGCAAGTAATACATGAATGGACAGCGACCTCTACATACTACCTGCTCCTCGTTGACGGTCACGTTTTCGCCTGGAGTATACAGTTTAGGAAGAACTTCTAACCACTTCTCCCAGATACTGCGAATTGCGGCGAATTTATCAGCCCTGCCACTGATTTCTCCACTAAGGTGGAGAGTGGTCATTAGCACAACATTCTTGTTGACCACCGTAGTGTCATTTACGCGCGATATTTTACAGAACGTGTCTAGGGATACGATTGCTCGAAATATGTTCCGCCCAGAATCCGACCCCAGAAACTTTTGTAGATTCTCCATGTGAGTGGTATACACCCACAAAGAATAGAAGTCCTAAGTACGCGCGAGAAAAAGAATCACCAATGTTTGTACGATTCTTAACATAAACTCGTAGCCTAGTACTGACATATCTATTATTTCATTGTGAAGTACTGTAGAAAACAGTGCATCAAATGAACTTCTTACATCACTTTTTCTGCTGCTTGCATACCTGCTAACTTCCGGAGTACTCCTGATGACGTTCGAACAGGTAGGCGAGAATGTTGTGCTGGTGGTTGCAACTGCCATTCTGTGTTCCCTTTCTTAGGAATACAAGTTTGTACACTACTATGAACAGGCTATGGACTATCGCCAATGTTATGAGAACACTCACTTTTAGTTGCATTAGTGAGATGATCTTCGAAATCGGAACTTAATCTTTCTCGTGTTGAGCTATTTACTAATTCTTCCAACTCAGCCTCAGTGAATGACGTAATGGCCATGATGTCACAATTCAGACTGATCACAAATGATAGTGAACACAAACTGAGCATAAATAATGGATAAATCGAACAGTTGATATGTCGTTAGGACAAGTCCATTGTTGTAAACGCAGCGCCTTTGTTGACTAGTTGAATTTTGAGAGTAACTATGAACAACGGAAGTCATTACTACTAAAAAATATGAGAGAGCAAGAAAGTATTTGACTTTAGACTAATCATATTAATGTCGTGTCACATTGACCTGAACATTTCATATGTAACTCTTAAAGTTTATGACCAGATGACTTAAATATTTTAAAACTTTCCATCCGCATGTGCCCTTGCGTTTGCAGACAAAGTCACCAAATTTCATATTTTTTTTTTCATATTTAAGTAATAAGAAACGAAATTTATAATCATTTCGACTCATATAGACCCGAACAGAACAGCAGAGTTACACTTAGATTGCTAGTTTCCTAAATACAAGCGACTTTGATACTACCAGAAAAGAGATAAATACAGAATGAGAATGAGATGTGACCAGTAACTCAAAAGTAGTTGCGCTCAGTGGTCGCTCAAGGTAGTTGGACCGAGCGAGGTGGCGCACCGGTTATCACACTGGACTCGCATTCGGGAGGACGATGGTTCAAACCCGCGTCCAGCCATCCTGCTTCAGGTTTTCCGTGATTTCCCTAAATCGCTGCAGGAAAATGCAGGGATGGTTCCTTTGAAAGGAACTGCCGACTTCCTTCCCCGTCCTTCCCTAATCCGATGTAACCGATGACCTCATTGTTTGGTCCCTTCCCCAAAACCAACCAACCAAACAAGACAGTTGGCAGGAACCAGAGTCAACAAATTTGAGAATAGGAGAGCAGCAACTTTAGGCTACTCGTGAAGCGTTTAAAGAAGATTATTGTAGATTACGCAAATCCTAAACTTATGCTAAAAGGAGTAAGATCTGGCACCTATTTCATGCATTCCTTGGTGAACTGAGCCTTGAGGACACAGATTCGCCAGCCGCTGTGGCCGAGCGGTTCTAGGCACTTCAGTCCGGAACCGCGCTGCTGCTACGGTCGCAGGTTCGAATCCTGCCTCGGGCATGGATGTTTGTGATTCCTTAGGTTAGTTAGGTTTACGTAGTTCTAAGTCTAGGGGACTGATGACCTCAGATGTTAAGTCCAATAGTGCTTAGAGCCATTTGAACTGTTTTTTGACAGAGATTCTTAAAATCGGACAACGTGGTTGTTTTCGAGCACACGTACTTGTATCGAAGACTTCTCCTTACACCCTCGTGTGCACTTGGCCGCGTACTGTCGCACGTACTCACAGTGCCAATGTACACTTGACGCATCTACACGGAACTGTGTAGATGAGGGCCGGCCACGGCGTGCCAAACTTCATATGAGCAGTGTGTGGGGTCCAAAATCCAGCCTGGGACTCGGCTTTGCTCGGTCATTCTCAGAAGCAGCCGAAACGGCGCGACATTTCACTTACCACTGCGGTGCGGCACAACTCACTGAGTTCCGCAGAATCGCGGTGTCAGCGCTGTTTGCAACTAGCTATCCGTTCATGGTATGAAGGGCGTTCACAGCTCCAGTTGCTTTTTGTACAAAAAGAGGCAGTCTAGCGATGTATCGAATCCTTTAAAATGAATGGGCAGAAGAGAGGGATGAGATTTGTCAGTTCGCATAAGCGACGGGTACTGCATATTTGCTATGAAACGACATTACAGTACCATAAAGAAAGAAATAAAGATTTACTTGATGGTAAAAGAGCAGTAAATTGCAACGATCGACAGACGAGATTCATTGTTACATACCCTGTACATCAAGAAAAGCTTTGTGCTAAACTTGAAGGCATGGAGCACGTGAAGAAACGGGTGTCACGAATAACGAAATCTCTGAAGTCGCATGCATTACTCCATTGTCAGCTGCAATGGCACTGAACGAAGAGTATGATGACTTCATATACTACATCAAAGTTCATTGGTTAAGTCAAGGGGCACGCCTCGAACGATTTTTCGATCTAAAACTCGCTGGTGCAGAATTTATTAAGCAAAATGGAGTGCAATAACGAGAATTAGAACATACGGATTGGACAGCGGACTTTGCGTTTTACATGGACTTGACTGCACCTGCCAACAGTAAGACATGGCAAGGTAATTTCTTTCTTATTTGATGGAGATGATATTTAAAAGAAAATCGCCATGTGGAAGGGGCACATTTTGACAAAGACAGTCCAGTTCCCTAAGCTTACTGGCGTTAAAAAAACGTGCGAGTTTTCAAGAATTCATTGTGGCCTCAAAAGAATCACAACGACAGTTTGAGGACACTGTTTTCCAGATCGTTTGCCGTTACAATGGAAAACGCCACCTGTGCATGTGCGAATGTGACTGACTGAGCTGCAAGGTGATTCTAGCTATGATGACGAATCTTTTTCCGTTAAAACTGTCCAGGACGTCTACATTACTTTCCCCAAGTAGAGTTTCGAAGTCTCCATATGAGGCTGCATAAGTGCTGCAATATTTTGATTGACATATTGTGTGAAAGACCTTCTTTCTATTATGAAACTTAGTACGTAACGATTACGTGACAACTTGAGTGGGAAACTCTGTCAAATTGTCTGCGTCCGTCCTTATCCCGACAGTTTGTAGCAGATAAAAAATATGATGTCTTCAGTGCGCCCAATGTAGTTACATAATATTGAAAATTTGTTTTCTTTGTGGTCTGTATTATCGACAAACGCGAAATTAAAAAAAAAAAAAAAAAAAAAAAAACAGAAAAAAACGAAGTCATATGCAGTGCGGCTGCCCTGACATTTAAATGCGGCGCGTTTGCAGTTGTCCGTCCTACCCCCTCCTGGCGGTCAGACAGCGTGCCATGGCGGTGGGAGGAAACGTGCAGCGAGGCTCACCGTTGCGGCCTGCGGCCTTCGTGCCCAGCACTGCCCACGAAGCGAAATCTTGGCCGCCCCTGATGTAGACGCTAGCTCGATCCAGTGAGTCATGTGTATCTTTCTCAGAGTTAAGTAACTTATTTTTACTCATAAGTCTTATTCTGTGCTGACTGAGAAGCTTAACACCGCCACCTGTCACCGTTTCCGTGTGCAGAAAGTTCTTAGGTCTTTGTAGTTTCTTATCCCTGATGGCCTTCCACTGATATCAAGAAATTTCTTTGAAAGAATATTTGTTGTCCTGTAAAACAATATGTGAATGTCATATTTCATCTTCCAGGCCTAGGAGGTCAGAGTCACAGATATTTTCAGTTCGCTCACTATGTGTTTCAAACGTATTAGTTTTCTGCTGCTCTTACGGGGCATATATGTTTAGGTTTTCTATAAACTATGCTCATATGCGTCGCATTAATATTTCTACTTGATAACACTTCCAGAAAGGTGAATTGGCAGTTTTATTTGTTGCTGTACTGCTTATATACTGGAAAACAATTGTAAGCCATCTTCACAATGTGTCCAGATAATAATTGTGTACTTGACTTACCTCCAACTTACTTTCAGTTTTACGTTGTTAGATGTCGGTTTTCCTATTTCAGTTCTCTCCGTGAGTAGATGTGCTATGTTAGGGGGCTCTAAGGCTCGACATGGGTATGCCGAGAGTCTTTCTGTAACAACAGACATCCTATTGTATATTCTGTAACGTTCGACAATGACGCCTGTAATACCATGTTTTCCTTCGTAAATTCATCATTTAAAGCCATTTCCAATGCCATTTTAATTAAATAAGAGATCGCTTCGAAAGTAAGTAACCTCTTCTGTATGATTTTCAGCTTCTTAACAATGTATATGGAGTTCATATAACATGTAACAATATTTTCAATAAGCGTATGAAACAGATTCAATAACTATAAGAGGCGATAAAAAATTTCCCGTTACAAGGCCGTACAGTCCAGAATCGGTATGACAATCACGCAAAATCGCCGTGAGCATCGAGGCAATCATCCCACCGCTACACCAGACTGACGACATCCTTTTCATAAAACACCGTGTCCTGCTGTCCTGCTCCATGAAGAAGCCCGGAACTACCTCCTGCGCATCCTCTTACGACAGGAATCGTCGAACCTTCAGTGTCTTTCGAAAGAAACCAAAACGTGATAATAACATGTGGCCAGATCAGGACTATAGGGCAGGTGTTCGAGAGTCTCCCTCTTGAGCTGGCGTAACTTCCGCAAAAAAATGTTCAAATGTGTGTGAATCTTATGGGACTTAACTGCTAAGGTCATCAGTCCCTAAGCTTATACACTACTTAACCTAAATTATTCTAAGGACAAACACACACACCCATGCCCGAGGGAGGATTCGAACCCCCGCCGGGACCAGCCGCATAGTCCAGAACTGCAGCGCCTCAGACCCCTCGGCTAATCCCGCGCGGCTGACTTCCGCATCACGACATTTGCGATATAGGGACGTGCGTTATTATGACGCAACGACATCCCTTGTCGCTCACCATTCCACAAAGGTGGCTTCCAACAGACATGCTGTACCATACACATTCTTCAGTCTCCGATGGATACCTACCGGTGTTTATCCTTCGGCATGCAAGAAAAGAATAAGAGCACGGCACAAAGACTCTGTTCGGACGCATTTGGAAATAACGTAGCCGTAGCTCACGTTTCCGCATTTACCACACGCAAGTCAGAAGTACAAGAATACCACCCTAATCCCTTGACTACAGGTCGGTGCTTATATACCTGCATCGGAGTCGCACTACGTTTCATATACGCTGCAGCGATACCTTCAAACGGAAACTTTTTGGTTGCCCCTTTTACATCATTGACAGTAGTTGTATGACTAATTTCCATCGGACACTTCGAGAAATAAATTTTCTTCCTTAGAAACTCTTTCAGTTTCCCTTCTTCATGAGATACAACATCGAGCATGCGTTAAGACTGATAGTATGTTTCGCAATTTAATGAGGCATTAAAAGAGCTTTGGTTTTCTCGCAACAATATAAGCAAGTCTTCCTATGGCATTAAAAAATTGTTTTAGCAGAACTTTAAAGTGGTAGCCATCAGTGCTGCCGAGACACACAAAAAGTTGGAAACTGATGAAAGCACTCGCCTGCCACAAATGAACTTTCGTTGTAGCGCCATGATCAATGTTGCCTCCAGAGGCACTTTCAAACTTCCCAGACGAGCTTCATTTATCATTTACAACTGAAAGTTAAATATCAAGTTCTAGTGCGACCGTGGTCTGTTACGACCTCAAGACAAATATATGCTCGCTATATGTAAAAAGGCGAAACAGTATCTGCAAGAAGTTAAAATACGCCCTAAATATTGAGTGAGTTTTACATTTCCATAGTCTTTGATATTGTTGTTATGTAAGAACAAAGTATAATACTCGAATTTTCTTAACTTCTATGTTTTCTCGACATACCGAGTAATCGATAATCTCTTAGGACTTGCAAACCAATGCAGTTAATTTCTGAATCTGGTGTTTCGTATGTGAACCTTTCAAGCTTTATCCAAATGAATCAAAACTCATCGCTGCAGTTGCAACTTCACTAGCTACAAGTGTTTAATCCCGGACCAGACTAACCAACTGCAGCTTCACTGGTGGCTCCGTAAAAATAATCGCCAAATTAATCGCCAGTCAGCATCAATTCGTTGCTTCCTGACCACCAGTGGGCGAGTGCACAACCTTAAATTTGAATATGGCTCATATGTCCAAATGATTTCGATCTTGCACTGTTGCTTTATGCCGTTACAAATGCTTGGATCTTTCGTGAGACATCTTCACTTAGGAGAGACAAATCAGTGAAATAATTAAGCAAATCAAAAAGTGGATTGAGAATACTAAAGGATAAACTTTATGAATATGATTTCGTAACATAATTATGTCACCTACAACCAAAGGAGTAATCTTCATTTCTCCTTTATTGAAATCACATACATATCTGTTCCGGAACGTGGCCTCACATAGATTGTTACTGAACACAATACATATTAATATCGTAGTGCAAGCAGAGCTCTCATAGGCAGTAATGAATTAAACTAAATCAAAGAAGCCGTGCTTAACTGGTGTTTACAAGTCTTTACACACAAAAAGTTCAACGCGGTTGAAATGTCCAATCACTGTTAGCCTGATTATGAGTCTATACCCACTAGTACTCAGAGACACGAAATATTCCAATGTCCTGGACCGGTGTACAACGAATAAATTCCAAGTCCCGCATAATACTTACGCCCAAGCAGTTCTCTGGCTGTACAAACCTCACCATAACGGCCATCACCGACCACAGGACGAAGACGAAAGAAAATATGCTGTGCCCTATTCTGCCTGCTTGTTTAAAAACTTTATCATGAGGTCCACCGCCTAACTCAATACAGCAGCTTACAACTTGACCACCTCTAGTGAGATTACACATATTACAAAATTTACACTTTTGAAATATTTCTAACACAAAGCCTTCTTTGATAATCAACCTCATTATTCACTCTTAAACAGAGCAAAATTTACTGGTTTTATTCCATTTTATACATCACAGATGGAAATGTGGGTATCTACTCAACGTAACGACTTCATTCATTTTGGTGATGCAGTTCTACGTAACTTAAATGACAGTTTTACATAAATTAAGATACTAAAATCTCATTAAATAGACGTATGACTAATAGGATACTGGAACAACCCGCTCATACTGGGGATAAACAGTTTTCATAGATGTGGAGGAATCTTTGTTTTGGCATCTTTATGTGGATAATTCAATAATTTACATCTCGATAATAAATTCAATTGGGAACGGCGTACCACAGAATTGTTGAAATGTCTAGACAGGTCTGTATTTGCAGTGAGAGTGACGTCAGATGTAGGAGAAATAAATACAAAAAAAATCTGCATACTTTGCTTACTTTCATTCTAATATGTCATATTAAAAGCTTTTAGAGTGCAAAAGCATGTAGTAAGATTCATTTGTGGTATAAATTCAAGAACATAACGTAGAAACCTGTTGTACTGTGACCACTGCTCCTCAGTGTATTTATTCACTCAGGAAATTTGTTGGAAATAATATATCTTTATTTCCAACCAATAGCTCAATACATAGTATCAATACTCGAAATAAGAACAATCTACATAAATACGTAAAATCACTTATCTTGATCGAAAAAGGGGTCCAGTAATCAGAAACACTTATTTTCAATAAATTTCCAGCAACCATTAATAACTCGGTTTCAGATAAAGCACAGTTTAAACATGGTTTGAAAGACTCCTTCTGCTCTATAGATGAATATCCGAACAGGGACTCTTAGACCAGCTTAAGTAAAAATGACTGTTAGATTTCAGTTTTGAGAGCACTTGGTCAAAATAGTCAAGATCAGGAATTTTGCGTATGATAAACTTATTAAAAGTTCATTCTGCGTTTCATTCTGCAATGTATTTATCCTCTATTAGCAGTTCCGGTTTTTTGTAATATATTAACTTATTTTGACAATTCCCCGACAAATGATCAGGGTAGTGAGTATTATATTCAATATTTTATGTTTTTTTATGTCATACTGTATGTCTTTTTCCACACACACGCGAATCATCTCTTTTTGGGTTTGTGGAAGCAAAACTGAATCTGTTTAAAATAATACAGATATGTTCATTCCATAGCTGATATCAAGATCGACGTAACTGTGTATCGTAAGCATATATTTTGTCTGTTTCATTTCTTATTGGCTTTATAAACAATTTTAATGCAAATGTTAAGAATTATTATTCCCTCTTGGCTCTTGTTCCTATTGCATATTACCCCCCTCTCCCTATAGCTCACCCCTACTTCGAACCTCTTCAACCATTTTTACAGTGTCGAACCATTTTTCCATGTCGACAAATCCTATGCACGCATCTTGATTTTTCTTTAGTCTTGCTTTCATCATCAACCGCAAGGTCAGAATTGCCTCTCGGTTGCCTTAAAGCCAAAAATCGTGATTTAGCACGTCCTCAGTTTTATTTTCCATTCTTCTGTATATTATCAGCAACTTGGATGCATGAGATGTTAAGCCGATTGTGCGATAATTCTCGTACTTGTCATCTCTTGCACTCTTGGGAGTTGTGTGGCTGACAGTTTTCCGAAAGTCAGATGGTATGTTGCCAGACTCATACATTCTACATACCAACGTGAAGAGTCATTTCGTTGCCACTTCCACTAATGATTTTAGAAATTCTTATGGAATGTTATCTATCCCTTCTGCCTTATTTGATTTTAAGTCCTCCAAAGTTCTCTTAAATTCTGATTCTAATACTGGATTCCTCGTATCTTGTAAATCGATCCCTGTTTCTTCTTCTATCACATCAGACAAATCTCTCCCCTCACAGAGGCCTTCAATGTACTCCTTCCACCTAACCGCTCTCTCCTCTACATTTAACAGTGGAATTCCCGTTGCACTCTTTATGCTACCACCTTTCCTTTTAATGTACCGATGATACAGGTAGTTTTGACTTCCCTATATGCTGAGTCAGCCCTCCAACAATCATTTCTTCTTCGATTTCTTCAAATTTTTCATGCAGCCATTTCGTCTTAGCTTCCGCGCATTCTCTATTTATTTCATTCCTCATCGACTTGTATTTCTGTATTCCTGAGTTTCCCTGAGCATTTTTGTACTTCTTTCTTTCATCTATCAACTGAAGTATTTCTTTTGTTACCCATGGTTTCTTCGCAGTTACCTTCTTTGTACCTATGTTTTTCTTTCCAACTTATGTGATTGCCCTTCTTAGAGATACCCATTCCTCTTCAACTGTACTGCCTACTGAGCTATTCCTTATTGCCGTATTTATAGCCTTAGAGAATTTCAAGCGTGTTTCGCCATCCCTTAGTACTTCTGTGACCCACTTCTTTGCATATTGATTCTTCTTTACCAATCTCTTGAACTTCAGCGTACTCGTCATCACTACTATATAGTGATCTGAGTCTATATCTGCTTTGGGGTACACCCTACAATCCAATATCTAATTTCGTAATCTCTGTCTGACCATGATGTAAGCTAGCTGAAATCTTCCCGTATCACCCAGTCTTTTCCAAGTATACCTCTTCCTCTTCTGATTCTTGAACAGAGTATTCGCTATTATTAGATAAAATTTATTACAGAATACAATTAGTCTATGCCATCTCTCATTCCTTGTCCCAAGCCCATAGTCTCCTGTAACCTTTTCTTCTACTCCTTCCCCTACAATTGCGTCCCAGTCCCACACGACTATTAAATTTTCATCTCCTTTCATGTACTGTATTACCTTTCCAATATCGTCATATACCTTCTCTGTCTCTTCATCTTAAGCTTGCGATATCTATACCTGAACTATCGTTGTCGGTGTTGGTTTGCTACCGATTTTGATAACAACAACCCTATCAATGACCCGTTCATTGTAACAAACTCTTTTCCCTACCTTTCTATTCATAATGAATTCTACTCCTGTTATACCATTTTCTGCTGCTGTTGATATTACTTTATATTCATCTGACCAGAAATCCTTGTCTTTTTTTCCATTTCACTTCACTGACTCCTACTATATCAAGATTGAGCCTCTGCACATCCCTTTTCAGATTTACTAGCTTCTCTGCCACATTTAAGCTTCTGACGTTCCACGCCCCGACTCGTAGAACGTTGTCGTTTCGTTCATTATTCAATCTCCTTCTCATAGTCACCTCCCCCTTGCCAGTCCACTCTCGGAGATCTGAATGGGGGACTGTTCCGGAATCTTTTGCCAATGGAGAGATCATCATGATACTTGTATCAATTACAGGCGACATGTCCTGTGGATACATGTTACGTGTCTTTAAAGCAGTGATTTCCATTGTCACCTGCATCCTCATGCCTTTGATCACTGCTATTCTCCCGCCTGTATGGGCACTTTTCCTCTTTGACAAGCCCGTTGGCAGAATGCCGGAAGTCTTCGGCGCCTAGGCGGACGTCACAGGACACCCGTTCAAGTTGATCGTTGATTCCTTTACTCATTTTTTTTATTTCAGGGGTCATCCAGGACTCTGACCAAACACGCTGAGCTACCGTGCCGGCACCCCTAGACCATGGATCTTAACGCCGTGACAGAGACAAGACTTTTTTCTGAGAAGCTGTCAAAGAAGGTCTCGTTTTCGTCACAAGGAAGAAAGAACTTGCATCTCGATCGAGGTAAAGTGAAGATGATTTTCACACATTTTTTTCTGGGAGACATTCAGCCTTCGGTGTGCTTAATAACTGCACAATACTCACAAATTCCGGAAGTAAACCTGAGTTATGGGCTTAGAAAGAGATGGCGACCTTAGTAGTAGACTGTAAACAGATTTGCGATGAACGTTATTTGTTCTTCACGTTAGTTTATCCTGTGCAAGTCTAGTCATATCTGAATCTACTTGCTGTAATCA
Organism: Schistocerca serialis cubense; assembly: GCF_023864345.2. Taxonomy (NCBI): domain Eukaryota; kingdom Metazoa; phylum Arthropoda; class Insecta; order Orthoptera; family Acrididae; genus Schistocerca; species Schistocerca serialis. Next base: position 601,302,804 of record NC_064643.1, read on the forward strand.
ATCCGTAGTCTCCCTCTCCACAACTTTTGACCTCCATTTTTCTTTTCGTTACCAGATTCAGGAAGCCTTGATGCTTCAGCATGTGTCCTTTCAACAGGGCCTTATGTTAGCCAAGTTGCCACAAATTTCTTTTCAAGTTCGAGTTAGTTTATTCCCTTTCCTTATTCGCTTTACCCATATATTTCGCACATTTTTCTGCTGTGCTACAGTTCGAAAGTTGCTACTCTCTTCCTGTCTGAACTCCTTATCGTCCACGCTTCCATACAAGGTTACTCTGCAGACAAATAAAATACCTTCAGAAAAGACATTCTAACTCTTAAATATGTATTGTTGTTAACAAATTCCCCTTTCTCACGTATTATTTTCTTATCACTGCGCTTTATATCCTCTTCATTTCGGCTACTGTCAGTTATTTTGTAAATGCTATAAACGTTGTTTGCCTTTCTTCCGTCTAAGGTAAGTCGTAGGGTCGCTATGGCGTCGCATATTCCTACAGTTCTACTGAACTCAGCTTGCTCTTTTTAGGCTTTTCCCAGTTTTTCCAGTCTTCTGTAAGTAATTCATGCCAGCACTTTGCAACCATGACTAATTAAACTAATGATTGTGATTGGTTAATACTCATACTTGTTGTACTCTAACTTCTTTTGAATAGGAATTATTATATTCTTCTTGAAATCTAAGGGTAATTTATTTATCTAATATCACTTGCGCACAAGATGCATTACTCTCGCCAATGCCGGCTCTTCCAAGGATCTCAGCAATTCTAAGGGAATGTCCTCTACTCTTTACTTACTTCCTCTTCTGTTTCTATAATAATATCTTCTAGTTTGTTACCTTATGTAGATCCTCTACGTATTCCTGTCACCGATCAGCCTTCCCTTCTTTGCTTAGCAGAGACTCCTAATATTCGTACAGCTGCTTCTCTTTTTTCCAAATTGTTAAAAGAAAAGAAACAAAATTCCTTGAGGTCTATGTTTATGTGCTGCTCCATGACTCTGCTGTCAATATCTTTATTCCTTGCTTTTGTGTAACTTCTGTGGTTTTTTTTCAGTAAATGTGTTTTTTTTCGTATCCAGGGTGTAATTATAAAGTTAATAAAATGTTTTCTTACCTTTAAAATAATATTTTCATCAGGTTATGGGCCCGTACACGTGTAAAGGCAAACAACATAGTTTCATTAAAACACTATTTGAAATGAGCGTATGTCTGTAAAGAAACATGACTGCTAGTGGCGATTATAAGGTCAGCATTGATAAGCTTGAAGGACCTGAGGACTGGGCCAAATGGAAATGGCATGGACTAGAAGGTATTATTAACGGTACGCGTGAACGTGTAGAGCTGCCGCAAGATGCGACAAGTGCACAAAAAGAAGTTTATGTGGAATGGCACAAGGACGACGCAAAGGCAGCAAGTCTTATACCAAGTGCGCTAAGTAAACCTGTTGCAGAACTCGTCTTAACGTGCAAGCATGCTAAAGAAATCTGGGACAAATTACGCGCCCGATTTGAACGTAGCAGTACTCAGCGTTTGAATATGTTGATTGAAACATTTTTCCGTGTTAAACGTGATGAAACGGAAGTTAGTAGTGCACATGTGGCCAAATTGCAAAAGTTATTTGTGGACATGAACGATGACTTAGCAAAACATGAAGAAAATACGCTATCTGAAAGAATCTTAAATGGTTGAATTTTGTCTACACTGGGAAAAGACTACGACAATTTTAAGGATCTCTGGGATACGATGCCGACAGAAAAGCAGAGCTTGAATTTATTAATTGAAAAACTCTGTACTATTGAACTGCGTGAACAAGACATTAATGGAAGCGCAGCTTTCGTCGTTTCTAAAACAAGAAAACGGCAAACAAGTAATCAGCAAGTAAAGATGACAAAGTCACAATTAAAACAGAAGTTTCCGTGTAATATATGAAAACAATTAGGTCACTGGGCAGCAGAGTGTCCACAGAACACTCGTGACAGGAGTAAAAGAAAAGAGAAGAAGCGAGAAAGTGAACACGCTGCATTTACTTCATACGCTATGGGTGTGTGTACCAGTAATCACAGTGACCCAAATAAATGGTATTGCGACAGTGGCTCTACAAATCATATCACTCCAACGAACAGTATTTTGTTTCGTATAGTGAATTTTATGCTCCTCAAGTAATTTCGTTGGGAAAACAAGATGTCAAAATGTGTGCGTACGGTCAAGGAACAGTTTACATCAAAATTCGACGAAACAATAATGGTACAATGTAGAATGGACAATGTTTTGTACGTCCCTGATGCAAGTGCTAATCTGTTCTCTGTGAGAGCCATTGCCTGCGGAGGCTACAGTACTGATTTTAGTTATAATAATGCCTGTGTTCGAAAACAAGTCAATGGCAATATTGTTATGACAGGTTATGTGAAAAATGGACTTAATGTGTTGAACATGCGTGTTGTTATAAATGCAAAAATGAATCATGTGAACTTGATGACTTCATCCGAAACATTGCAAGTGTACCATGAAAGGTTTGGTTATCAAAATAAACTACAAGTGAAGAATATTTTAAAAGGAATGAACATTAATGTGGAAAATGCCAAGAGTGAATTTTGTGACGGCTTTGCGGTTGGAAAGATGCATAGGCTGCCATTCCAAATACGAACAATACGCTATACCAGTACTGGTGAATTAATCCACGCGGATGTCAATGGACCAATGAGCACGAAATCTTTTGGGGGTAAGCATTATTATGTATGTTTCAAACACGATTTTAGTAAATTTCGTCGAATTTTCTTTTTAAGACACAAAAGTGAAGTGTGTACTGTGCTTAAGCAGTTTTTAAATGAAGCACGAACTAATGGACATGTTGTCAAACAATTTAGATGTGATGGTGGCAAAGAATTTAACAATAAGAATGTCAGTGAACTGCTTGCAGACAGGGGAATAGAGCTTCTGATTCCTCCTCCTTACACTCCTGAAGAAAATGGTGTGGCTGAACGGGAAATTAGGACCATTGTTGAAGCTGCCCAGTCAGTGCTAAATCCGAGTAAATTACCTAAAGGATTGTGGGCGGAGGCATGTAACGCAGCAGTCTACCTAATAGATCGTACTGGAAAATCTTCAGTTGAAAATAAAACCCCTTATGAACTATGGTTTAATCGACCAGTAGGACGACTTGATCATCTCAGAATTTTTGGCACAGGCTGCTATGTTCACATTAACTAACAATTCCGTTCCAAATTTGATGATAAGGCAGTTTTTGGACGGCTTGTTGGATATGTTAATGACAAGGATGGGTTTAGAGTTTGGATTCCATCTAAAAGAAAAGTGGTGTTGAGTCACGATGTGAAATTTAAGCCAGAAATTGTTTTTGATTTACATAGTGATCATGTAGAATTTGATGTCCCTCAGGAACAATTTAATGATCCGAATTCATCTAAAGATGACCAATGTAAATCTCCTAGGCTGTACACTTCTGGAGGAAGTCAAACTCAAGAAAAAAATTGGCACTCTCGATTCTAGAGAAAGCCAATAGTCGAGTGAATCTGATGAAAATAAAGAATTAACAGAATTTCTAAAAGCAGAACCTGCTGAATCTTGTAATGAAGAGAAACAGAAGAATAAAAGACAACGAAGAAAACCAACCTGGAGGGAAAGTAGTTAATGTTGTATGGCAACAAATGTTGATGCACTTGAACACAAAGATCCAAACAGTTTTTCAGAAATATTGCAGTCAAACGAGAATGAAGAATGGATGCAAGCTATCAGTAAAGAACTTCAATCACTAAAGGAAAACAATACCTGGGTGATGGTTGACCGTCCGAGGAATGCCATTGACGAAACCCCTTGAACGAGTTCGATTTAATTTTCTATGTTCAGAAATTGGCATGCAAGAGAGAAAGCAATAATTTCATGATTTTTTTTTTCTTTTGGAGGAAGTGTTAAAAGAAAAGAAGTGAATTCCTTGAGGTCTATGTTTATGTGCTGCTCCATGACGCTGCTGTCAATATCTTTATTCTTTGCTTTTGTGTAACTTCTGAGTTTTTTTTCAGTAAATGTGGTTTTTTCGTATCCAGGATGTAATTATAAAGTTAATAAAATGTTTTCTTGCCTTTAAAATAATATTTTTCATCACAAATGTCTTTATAACTTTCCTATGCGCTGCCTCTACCTTCCCAAAGTGATGAATATTTCCACAGTTTTTCATTTTTCAGTCATCCATTCCTGGTTTACCAGTTTGTGCTTCCTGTCACTTTTCCTTTATCTGCTTCACTTGTGGCAGTTAGCTTCCATGTATCGTGCATTAACCAAGGATTTACACTTGGCCTATTTGATCTTCTGATTTCAATAATTTATTTCTCAATGCTACCCATTCAATTTCTATTGTTACGAGCCCTCTTTCCGTCAATAACTACTTAACATTATCTTTGAAACTCACAATAGCATCTGGTTACTTCAAATTATTCTGCACCCAGCTCCATAATTTCCGACATTTTTTGCAATTTCCCTAGTTTTAATCTGCAATTCATAACCAAGAATTTATGGTCGGAGTTCGTGACTGTTCCTAGAAATGTTATGCAATTTAAAAAACTGACTTCGAAATCTCTCTCTGTTCATAAGTCTCCAAGTCTCCTTCGAGTGCTCACTTCTTCCACGATTTTTAAACCAACTATTAGCAATGATTAAATTATGACAGTGGGAAAATTCTACCAGGCATCTTCCCCTTTCGTTCATTTCCCCTTTTCCATGTCCTACTACTACCGTTTCCTTTTCAACCTTTTTCTACTGTCGAGTACTATGCACAGTGAGATATTCAGTTCCCATAATTATCTGAATAATTTGTTTCACCCTGTCATACGTTGTTTCAGTATCATGTGCGGAGCAGGTAGGCATATAAACTATTACTGGTGAAACTAACTTTGCGGCCACAGCTACGGCGACCATCTTTTGAAGCTACTGGCATGTTGATACTGCGAATTTTGAAATGGTATCTATCTTGCCTACTATAATGTTTCATTCATACTCTCCACAGTAGTTTACCCGCATTCTTAATTTCTTATTCAGTGTTAGTCCTACTGCTATGTTACTCCTATTTGAGTTTGAATTGATAGCCCTCTAGTTAAGTGACGAGAAGTCATTTACTTCCTCCCACCGCACATCACTAACCCTAGCTGTATCTAGCTCCACCTTATCTGTTGCCCTTTCTACATTCTCTAACCTACCTAAGGGATATAATATTCCGTGCTCCGACTTGTACAACTCAAGTTTTATTTCTTCTGATGATTCCTTCTGAGTTTTCCCCACTCGGAGATACGAATAAGGGATATTTTAACTCCGGGATATTGTACGTGGCATACTTCGATTGATTTTTGTCAAAAACAGCGATAAAGTTTGAATTAAGTAATGGCTGATACTAATTTATTACCAAATATTAAGAAAGTCCATATGTTCACTACATAAATTTTAAATTAATGTCAAGCAAATGTATCAAGATTGTCTATGGTGCATTGGCGCTTTCCCCTCTACATTCGTTTTAGAAAAAAGAAGAAATAAAGCGGAACTTCAGCGTAACTTTAAGACCTGAAATGTTTTTCCTTTCTCGTGAACAGTTAAGTTATTTGGACATATGGGGTTCCTCAATATTCCCATTCAATTTTATTTCCTACTTAACCAGTAGACGTCACGTAATAGTCATTCAGAATCAGTTTAACTATAATTTCGCAATTTTGTGCAGTTCATGACACCTGGCCTAATAGACAGACGTTGATTTCTTTTCATACACATTATTATAATTGTGTTCCATTAGGCAATGTAATACTTATATCCCGATGAAACCAAAATGCAGCTTGTCTTTTTAATAATTACGAAAGGTTATTTCGACAAGCAGTGTTACCGACACAGCTGTACATGGGCCGACTTAACAGCGATATGTGCTCGCTTTCAACAAGATTGCACCAGTACCTAATTTGTTTTATACATCTTTCATCTTACGTTAAAAAATGATTGAAATATGAATTCACACGAGGCCAATCTACACTCTACATACGCACTCCGTAAGCCTTACTATTCTCGGCAATCAGCAGTTTTAATTCTTGAAGAAAGGGCACTGTAGATGCCGGAAGCTCGATAATTTTAACACGATTGATGCTTCCAATAAGTTATCTTGCTGTCACATAGGCACTACGTAAGCTGGACCCTCATTTCAAGTCTGCAACATATGACATGAGAATTGTGAGTTAACGAGCACTGCGCTCTCATTTAAATATATTGCCGAGAGAGTCAGCCTACAGGAATTGTGAAACGAACCCTGTCGTCCAGGACTGCGTGCCACAAAGGGAGCAGATTCACCACGAGATGGGGAAACTCACAGGCGTCTATTGTCTATTAAGGCCTAAGCGCTGTAGTGTGCGAGTGAGACAGACGAGAACCTACGTCATACGGAAACCCAGTAGAAACCGTTGCTGACCGAGGAGACGTAGCAGTGTTAAATATGGCGGGCCTTAGATCGGCTACCAAGGGAAATGAAGTTACAGTAGTCCGAATCCGCCATCCTCCATAAATTTTCTTGGTGAGCCCAATAAAACTTGAATATTGATCATATCTATAACAGCTTAGGATTTACTGTTAAAGTGAAATTAACAAGTTTTGTAACAAAGACCTGAATGGTAAACTCTGAACGCTTTGGTCGAACTTAACGGTCGATATTGCATATATAAGCGCATCATTAAAATGACAAACGCTGTAAATATCAATTCTGAAACTTTATTTTTTTAAGAGATATAGCAAAATTAAATTACCAGTATTTACAGTTAAGCATCAGATCATCATTTCCTCCACACAAAACACATTGAACGATGACAGCAAGACACCTTATTCAATCATTAGGTAACAGAATACTTGTTGTAAAGTTTAGTGCATAATACTTACTTTTGTTCTTTATTTATTTATCAGATAGCGCTTTGGTGCAAGGCTACTGGCCGTGGCATCCAAAGATGAGAAGGAAATTGTATTGGTGTCATGTAAAGGAATTTAACGTTTATTATGTAATGGATGTTACTCTTACTTTATTTAGAACGTGAAAGTGGTCAAGTTTTGATTATTTAAATGTGTTAAAATGTAGAATAAGCTGCAGCCAATCAGATGGACGGCTTCAGGAAAGGGAACTGCCCTAGTCAGTCGAGGGAGGATGTTCAGCGCGCCGAAAACGCGGCCGGGGACGGGCAGAGGCCAGTTCGGATGCAGACGCGAAAGCGGACGGTCGGTCTTTAGGCAGCTAGGAAGTGAAAAGACTTAGAAAATTTCTCTTTGTGTGGTATCGTGGTACTTAGTCTCTGAGCGGTGAGCAGCTGCGCACCTGGTGTGAATTCTAACTTTTCGTGTAAATGACGAAGTGGAGTAGCGGACTTCTGTTTCGCGATGAGATTGTGGATGATCGAACTGTGTCAAATGGATATGCACTCGCGTGTAACAGTAACTCTAAATACGACCACTTTCGATATTAGTTTGCTTTCAATATAAACATTATTGTAACCAAATCGCAACTGTGTAGCCTACACTATTTAAGTGTCGTTAACTTAGGCCCGATATTAGTATTGCTATTATTATATGTTATGTTAACTTTGTATTTCGCAAACTTGCCATCATCCAGACAAATTAACCATTATGGGCTTGTAATGTGACACGTGCCGTTCAACCCCCAGACGAGTTTCAGCCAAGACAATTCGATGAAGAGGAACCACATGTGTACCTGAACATCATTTGAATGTTAGCTCGCAGTATGGATGCAAACAAGGTAAATCTCCTGACGACTCAAAATATTTCCGTACTTTTTATGGCGTAAGATGAGAACAAAATCAATGGCATACATTACAGGTAAGTAAGAAAAGAATGTTCAGAAAACTTTTTAATTCCTGGGTTTCATATTAAATGTCCAGAAAATGCTGGGTACGATTTCCATATCTGTGAACCTGTGTGAATTTTGGTTCAAGTGCGGGTTTCGATTGGTCTCACCCATGCTCAGTCGCCTTTATGTCAGCAGACGCGACAGACCACTCAGTTTGGTTGGTTTCCGCCACCTGGGGAAGGTGTTCACGCGGTGAGTTTGATGTACTTGTGCATTGTCGTCTTAAATGACAAGCCACTACCGAAATGGCGACTGTATAGTTTATAGTTGGACACGGTTGGGAGCTCCTGTTCTTGTCGCACACACCCCTCAAATTACACTCGGTAGCGGTAAGAGGCGTCTGAGATCCGTGCTTGACGCAAGACGTAAGTCACCCACTTCCCAACTCGGATCGAAGAGAATTCATGATTAAAACGTCAGTCGGTATTTGGCAGTTTCTATCTCCTTCTACGACAATCATCAATCCTCAAATAATTTCTGCAAACGTAGACGCAGGTAACACGACGTCGTTGGTTCAGTTCCCATTCCACCCCACTCTCTTACCCACCTTTCTCGCGGAGTGTGGTGCTGGGTGGGTTTGCTCTGTTGTTCATTATGGGTATTTAGAGGCCAAGGTCATAATCAGGCCACAGTTGTGTATTGTTAGGGTCAACTGTGGTGTCACCGCCAGACACCACACTTGCTAGGTGGTAACCTTTAAATCGATTGCGGTCCGTTAGTATATGTCGGACCCGCGTGTCGCTACTATCAGTGATTGCAGACTGAGCGCCGCCACACGGCAGGTCTAGTCTGGAGAGACTGCCTAGCACTCGCCCCAGTTAGACAGCCGACTTTGCTAGCGACGGTTCACTGACTACATACGCTCTCATTTGCAGAGACGACAGTTTAGCATAGCCTTCAGCTACGTCATTTGCTAAGACCTAGCGAGGCGCCATATTCAGTTACTACGATTGTATTCTGAACAGATAATATTGTGAATCATGTACCGTCAAGAGCGACGTTCATCATTAATGGATTAAAGTTAAGTATCAAACTAACTATGTCCGCTTTCTGAATTCTAATTCCTTGTCATGTTCCAGACCTCACGTCAGTATAGTTCTTCCCTCCTCACGCCAGTCTGCGTGAGCTGCTACGAGTGCATTTCGGCCTCCTCTCGTAACACGGTGTTGGCTCTTCTGCCAACACAACATCAACTACGCCCTGTTAACTGCTCCTAAACAGTTTACGGTTGTTAAGCATTTGGTGGTGTTCTTGATCCCACGCGACCACTACCAGACAGGTGTAGATTGGTTTGTGTCATACAATAGCGATATTCAACGAGCGGCCGTTGTATGCTTGAAATGAACATGAAATAAATTCAGAATAGATGTTTACTTTACACACATTTCTCTGGTGACTGTAAGTAGTGACTTCCTGTGGTCGAAAGAAAATTGAGAATGAAATTTTCGTTAAAAAATGCAATTCATGGGAGTGATGCAAAATACTTTTAGCAGTTTATTTTGTCCAGTCCACGTTTAGAAGTTTACAGTTTGTAAAATTCTCAGGTAACTTCAACCATTGTCCTGCGTTATGGTACTTTTTTATTTGGTAGTTATTTATTTTTACCTTGTGGTGTTACGAACTTCTGGCCGTCATTAACTTCAGTTAACTTAAGTGAGGAAAAGCGCGTGCCGTCTTTCTGTGAACTGTTATCGTATGCGCCAATTTGAGTATCATGCCTCGTGACGGAGATCGTGGCCCATCCCAGCATTTGACTGAATGAGTATGGGAACTCTCCTGAAAACCAATCCGACGCTCAGAATAGATCCACATCGGAGTCACGTCTCCGTCTCGGTAAATAGTACGCTTCGGGTTAACCTATTGGAATAGCGGCTACAAACTACGTTTCCTTCTGAACCAGAAACTTATTTTTGGGTTCAGTAGCGTAAAAAATTTTGAAACAGTGTTTAAAATATGATATCCCTCTTTATATAAGAGAAATACCCAAATACCAATTATTTTGTGTCTGGTATTATTATAAGCTCTAGTGGCCCGTTGCCCAGTGCTGTGTGGACGTTCAGGAAATGAGGTAGTGTTATCTTCTGCACCGCCGCCCCGCTGCGAGTCGACGCCAGCGTCGCACAACGCCTCTGCCCGGCTGGTAATGGGGCTGTCTGTCAACCAGCAGTACGTGGGCCACACTAGACGACGAAGAAAGACGTGGCAACAAGTGCAAGTTCCGAGACCCGGCTCTCAGCTGACGAGAAGCCGAGTGGGAAAAGCCGACAACGCCCGAACACCTGCCCGCCGTCTGCCATCTCCGTCGTTTAAAGGTCACAATAAATAATGGTGATGGCACTTATCTGTCCTTTGCTCATTTTGTATAATGACGCGTACAGGTCATTTGAAAAGCAGTACAGAGAATGTAGGTAACGTAACATGATGACGAATTATAATGGAACCTTATGTTCTAATTCATATTTAATTGCTTTTACAATCAAACGCGCGCGCACACACACACACACACACACACACACACACACACACACACACATCACTTGTCTCACACCACTTTACACACTTAATTCCACTGGCGCAACAGTAATTTTCTGCGTATCCAGCTCCTGGAAACAATCAAAACAGACAAGAAGTGGAAGAAATATTCTTTGTCTAAAAGATCACACGTATTCTTAAACAAAGGATCAGATCTTTGATAGTGAGAGTAATTCGTGTATTCCGCAGTGCTACTACTGACATCTGTTTCAACTATTTCTTAAATATACCTAATGCTTTTACATTATTTGTTTATGTAGGAAATCTACTGAGGGCTATTTTAGGTTTATATAACATGCTGTTCTTTATGGAAATCATGCCTACTTCTTGTTTCTTAATTGTGAAGTGGTCTTTTAATGCTGAAAATTCTCCATGTCATTTGAAGTAGCTCACTCACACATACACAGTCCTGAAAGACTCAAAATTTTAAATTTCTTAAAAATATAACTGCATAATTTCCTATTGATAACCCCTTTCGGTATTGTTGTTGCTAGTTTTCGAATCTGAAGTAACTGTTTTGTAAACCTTGCATTTACACCCTGTAATTTTCTCCTTACCATGTTTTTGTACCTTATGTTGTTACAAAGGCCTTCTGCTGTAAATCTGATTAACTATATCCATTATAAAAACGCTAGTATCATCTACAAACAACACTGGCTTTGCTATAAATAAGTGGCACAGTAAATCAATTATAGAAATCAAGAATAACATAGGGCCTAGCATAGAGCCTTGAGTTACTCCATAATTAACCTTTCTGTATCCTGAAAAGTAACTTTTATTGTTATGAAAGTTTCCTACTGTCTCTTGCATGCCAGAGACGTATAACTTAAAGTAACTGTTGGGAACTCCGCAATAACCATATTTCCTGAACAGCAGGAAATGTTACACTGCTCTTGGCTGTAGAGCACAGCCTCAAAATGGATGTCAGCTGATACTGAAGATCATTACACTGGACGGCAGGATATTATGTCTAAAGATCCGCTGATAACAAATCCCTTGCTAAACTTTAAACTCATGCTGAATATTTAGATAGCCTCGAGTTGGGCGCCATTTATGAAGTAATTAATTTTATCATTATTAACCTCACATTTTGGTAAGCTGATGTAGGTTGTGATGGATTTATTACATTATTCGCTTCAGAAACTAATTTACGTTAATTTATTTATTACTGATAATCGCAAAAATTTCACTTGAGTGTGGCATACGCAATTAATATCAAATGGAAGGATTAACTGCGCCCGGGAGAGGGCCATAATTAAAGCACATAGTAATTATTTTATTTCCACAAAATATGTCTGCTACGAACAAAGCAGCTACCATTCACCTATAGTCTTTTCATCACAAATTATTAGTAAGGAGCAATCAGAAATACATGCAATGTGTTAATTTTCATTCAAGGGTCACTTTCTTACGTTTTATTGCTAGGAGAAACATTTTTTTTAATGCAGTTCATTAGTAGGTCACGTTCGGTTTGTAATCGGCGTTAGCTGCTGTACGATTGCATGCTGCATCCTGGAGAAAGCCGCCATCTGCAGGCTTCTACAGCTGTCACCTGTATCGTTAAGGACAATCATGTGTTTAGCAGTGTCTGTCAGGAAGACTGTAAGGTTCAACAAGCTCTTAAATCTATATGTCGAAAAGCACATGCTACACTGATATTTATTAGAAGAATCCCAAGGAAGTGTAATTCATGCACAAAGGAAGTCATTTACAAAGGCCTTGTCTGTTTGGGATGAGATGGAGATCATTTTCAGTGAGTGATGTATGAGTGTTTAGTCGAGTTGATAGTGTCACAGAAATAATCAACGAACACCGGAGGGCTACCGGAACAACGTTTAGTAATGTGGAGAAATTTGCCCCCGTTCCAAGTCAAGAAATACATACAACTGCTGTAATGACCTAGATGGCAAAATCAAATAAATTCTTGTTCACGCAGAGTGTCACCTCTTACCGCTTACCGCCCATGAATGAAAAACTAAAGGGAAAAACTCGGTAGAATAGGGCACACACAACGCTCCAATCCAGTACGACAAAAGTACTGACTGCCGACAGCGGTAAGATGTCCTCTTTGAATGTGTAACAGATGGATCGAAATAACGCAGTAAATTTTCGTAATGAAGCAGAGTTTATCAGCGTGTGTTACAGCCGGCATCTGGATGACCAGGTGACGTCACGGAACCTGAGGGGTCGATGCCACATTCTGAACCGTCACTCGCGCCATCCTACAATCGCCGAGCAACTTTCTTCGTTTTTGTCGCTGCCAGTAGTCTGTCCCATGTCCAACAGAGCGCCTACAGCTGGTCACCTAACCTGAGAGATGTAGTTCAATGGGTACAACAATGGAATCCAGTCCAGAAAGACTTCAAATTCCCGTCCGGTCAGCCTGACGCACACTGTTTCATCCAAAGTACCGGGACACCTGTATGTAATGATGCGCAGTGGATCACTAGACGCCATTAGAGGAGGACCCACCCGATGAAAGGAGACAGGCAGTATTGTGCTGTCAGTACAAACGCAGTGACAGCAGAATGCTTCGGTCAGGAGGGCTCAACGACTTCGAACGTGGATAATTCAGGTAAATGTCACCTATGGCAGCTGAGTACAAAACACTCAAGGATATTTCAATCCTTCTAAAGCTGCCAAAGTCGATTTCTCGTGATGTGATTATGAAGTGGAAACGAGAAGGAAAAACCATAGGTATACCAAAACCATCATCTGACCTCATGTACTGACGGACATATTCCGGCAGCTGCTTGTAAAATATCACATGAAATCAGCTCAAAGAATGGCTGATGACTTCCCAAGTGCTTCCAGCAGTCCAGCTTGCACAGTGACTGTGCGTTGGGAGTTGAGAAGAACGGGATACAACGTTCGAGCAGGTCCTCTAAAGCCAAACATTTTTGTAATCGGTGCTAAGCGAAGCTTAAGGTGCTGTAAAGAGAGACGCCGCTGGACAGTGGGTGACTGGTGGTTCAAAATGGCTCTGAGCACTATGGGACTTAACATCTTAGGTCATCAGTCCCCTAGAACTTAGAACTACTTAAACCTAACTAACCTAAGGACATTACACACATCCATGCCCGAGGCAGGATTCGAACCTGCGACATTAGCAGTCCCGCGGTTCTGGGCTGCAGCGCCTAGAACCGCTCGGCCACCGCGGCCGGCTGGGTGACTGGAAACGAGTTGTTTGGTGTGATGAATCACACTACACCCGGTGGCAATCCGACGGCAAGATTTGGGCTTAGCGAATGTTTGGAGAACGATACCAGTCATCATGTGTAGTGCCAACAGTGAAGTATGGAGGAGGTGGTGTTACGTTAAAGCAGTGTTCTACGTGACTATGGTGTCACCACTACAGACTTAAGTGAACACTAAAGGCAGAAGGATATGAACCAATTTTCCACCATCTTGCTTGTCATTGGTAGCTCCAATGTTAGGCAAGTGATGGAGCCCCTTAGGGATATGGCAGCTAAGGACGGGAAGAAAGCCAGTGTGCATTGCGTGTGCATACCGGGGGGAGTCATCCAAGATGCGGAAAGGGTCCTTCCGGATGCCATGAAGGGTACAGGATGCAGCCGACTGAAGGTGGTGCCTCATGTCGGGACTAATACGTGTGTCGCTATGGATCAGAAGAGATTCTCTCTGGTTTCCGTCGGCTGTCTGAGTTGATGAAGACTGCCAGTCTTGCTAGCGAGATGAAGGCAGAGCTCACCATCTGCAGCATCGTCGACAGGACCGATTGCGAACCTTTGGTACAGAGCCGAGTGGAGGGTCTGGATCAGAGGCTCAGACGGTTCTGCGACCGTGTAAGCTGCAGATTCCTCGACTTGCGCCATAGGCTGGTGGGGTTTCGGTTTCCGCTAAATAGGTCAGGTGTCCATTACAAACAGGAGGGGGCTACACGGGTAGCAGGGGCTGTTTGGCGTGGAGTAGGCGGTTTTTTAGATTAGACCGTCTCGGGATAGATCAAAAAGGGCTCCAGTCTCAAAGGGTACAGGGTAAAGAAACGACAAGAATCGACCAAGCAACAGTCGGCATTGTAGTTGTTAACTGTCGTAGCTGTGTTCTAAAAGTACCAGAACTTCAAGCGCTGATAGAAAGCACTGGAGCTGAAATCGTTATAGGAACAGAACGCTAGCTAAAGCCGGAGATAAATTCTGCCGAAATTTTTACCCCAGGGGCAAACTGCGTTCAGATTGGGTAAATAAAGTAGGTGGTGGTGTGTTTGTGCCTGTTGGTAGTAGTTTATCTTGTAGTGAAGTTGAAATAGATAGTTCCTGCAAAGTATTAAAGGTAGAGGCTATACTCAACAACCGTACCAAAATAATAACTGGCTCCTTCTACCGAATCCCCCCACTCAGATGATATAATAGCTGAACGGTTCAAAGAAAACTTGAGTCTCATTACAAATAAGTACCCCACTCATACATTTGTAATTGGTGGAGACTTCAATCTACCCTCGACTTGTTAGCAAAAATGCATGTTCAAAGCCGGTGATAGACAGAAAACATCTTCCGAAATTGTACTAAAAGCTTTCTCTGAGAATTACTTTGAACAATTAGCTCATGAGCCTATACGAATTGTAAAAGTTTGCGAAAACACACTTGACCACTTAGCCACAAATAATCCTGATCTAATAGAGAGCGTCGTGACGGATACGGGGATTAGTGAAGAAAAGACCATTGTGGCGAGGATCAAAACCATATCAACCAAAACCACTAAAATAAACGCAAATTCTATCTATTTAAAACAGCAGATAAAAATTCGCTTGATGCCTTCCTAATAGAGAGAGTCTCCTTTCCTTCCAAGCTAATTATGTAAGTGTAGACCAGATATGCCTCAAATTCAGAGATACAATATCGACTGCAGTAGGTAGATTCATACCGCATAAGTTAGTAGGAGACGGGACTGATCCCCCATGGTACACAAAACACGTCAGAACACTGTTCCAGAAGCAACGGAAAAATTATGCCAAATTCAGAAGAACGCAAAATCCCCAAGACTGGCTAAGTTTCACGGAAGCTCGAAATTTAGTGCGGACGTCAATGCGAGATGCTTTTAATAGTTTCCACAATGAAATATTGTCTAAAAATATGGTAGAAAACCAAAAAAATTCTGGTAGTATGTAAAGTACACCGGTGGCAAAAAACTGTACGACAGCGGTGGAAATGTTACCGATGATGGTGCCACTAAAGCGGAGGTACTAAATACAGTTTTCCGTAATTCTTTCACGAAAGAAGACGAAGTAAATATTCTAGAATTTGAAATCAGAACAGCTGTTAGCATGAGTGCCATAAAAGTAGGTGTTGCGAAACAACTCAAATCACTTAAGAAAGGCAAGTCTTAAGTTCCAGATGGTATACCAATCAGGTTCCTTTCAGAGTGTGCAGACACAATAGGACCTTTCTTAGCTATCATATACAACCGCTCAATTGACGAAAGGTCTGTTCCTAAAGACTGGAAAGTAGCACAGGTGACACCAATATTCAAGAAAGGAAATAGGAGTAACCCATTGAATTACAGACCCATATCACTGACCTCAATTTGCAGTAGAATTTTGGAGCACATACTGTACTCGAACATTATGAATCACCTTGAAGAAAATGACTTACTGATACATAACCAACACGGAGTCAGAAAATATCATTCTTGGGTAACACAGCTTGCTCTTTATTCCCATGAAGTAATGAGTGCTGTCGACAAGGGATCTCAGATCTATTCCATATTCCTAGATTTCCAGAAGGCTTTTGATACCATTCCTCACAAGCGACTATTAATCAAACTGCGTGCATATGGAGTATCGTCTCAGTTGTGTGACTGGATTCGTGATTTAATGACAGAGAGGTCGCAGTTCGTAGCGATAGACGATAAATCTTCGAGCAGAAGATTGGTTGGTTGTTTTGGGGAAGGAGACCAGACAGCGAGGTCATCGGTCTCACCGGATTAGGGAAGGACGGGGAAGGAAGTCGGCCGTGCCCTTTGAAAGGAACCATCCCGGCATTTGCCTGGAGCGATTTAGGGAAGTCACGGAAGACCTAAATCAGGATGGCCGGACGCGCGAGCAGAAGAGAAGTGATATCTGGCGTTCCGCAAGGTAGTGTCATAGGCCCTCTTGCTGTTTCTGATTTACATAAATGATCTAGGTGATAATCTGAGCAGCCCCCTCAGATTGTTTGCAGATGACGCAGTAATTTACCGACTAGTAAACTCATCGGGTGGTCAATTCCAATTACAAAATGACATAGAGAGAATTTCTGTATGGTGCGAAAAATGGAAATTGGCACTAAACAAAGAAACGTGCGAGATCATCCACATGGGTACTAAAAGAAATCCGGTAAATTTTGGGTATACGATAAATCGTACAAATCTAAGGGCTGTCAATTACGAGCAACTTAAATCGGAAAGACCACATAGATGATATTGTGGGGAAGGCGAAACAGACTGCGCTTTGTTGGCAGAACACTTAGAAGATGCGACAAACCCACTAAAGAGACAGCCTACATTACACTTGTCCTTCCTCTGCTGGAATATTGCTAGGCGGTGAGGGATCCTTACAGGGTAGGATTGACGGAAGATATCGAAAAAGTGCGAAGAAGGGCAGCTCGTTTCGTATTATCGCGCAATAGCGGTGAGAGAGTCACTGATATGATACGCGAGTTGGGATTGCAGTCACTGAAATAAAGGCGGTGTTCTTTGCGAAATTTCAGTCACCAACTTTCTCTTCCGAATGCGAAAACATTTTGTTGACACACACCTACGTAGGGAGAAATGATCGTCATAATAAAATAAGAGAAATCAGAGCTCGAACGTAAAGGTTTAGGTGTTCCTTTTTCCCACGCGCCATTCGAGAGTGTAATGGTAGAGAAGTAGTATGAAAATGGTTCAATGAACCCACTGCCAGGCACTTAAGTGTGAATTGCAAAGTAACCGTGTAGGTGTCGATGTAGATCTTGTACTGGGTGCAGCAAAGGAACAGTTCGGAGATGATGACTGTGTGTCAGCATCACGATGCACTCTGTGAAAAGTAGCGTCTGTGAGACTGTGGTCTGTGGACAATAATATTCCTCAAATGGACCAGCCTGCCCAAAGTCCCAACGTGAATCCACTGAAACAAATTTGGGATGGGTTAGAATGACGCCTTCTCTCTAGTGTCCAATTTCGCTACCTTGTCTTGTTTTGGCTCTTGAGGTATAATGCGCTTCCATCCCTCCACAGACAGACACCTCAGTGGAAGTGTCCGTAGCAGCGCTGAAGCCGTCACAGATGTGAAGGGTGGACCACTTACATCAATGTACACTAACATGTGTCCATATACTCTTAGTCCGCTGTATGTCCAAACCTTTCAAGGTAAATACACATTCAATATCCTATACCATTCTCGTCCTTACCAAGCTTATGCTCCAGTCCAAATGATGGACTTTAGATTCCTAACCGTGCTTTCCTTTATTGTTACCTGTTGTAATAATTGTACCGTTGTCTAACCACTTCTGCCTCTTCAGTTAAAATAATTCTTTTACTTCTGTTGAATAAAATGATTTGGCAAGCAACCGTTATCTTCCTTCCTCTTCAACATATCCGATTGGATTGGAATCGTAACTTCGAATAGACCAGACGCTGATTTTCCTCGACCCTAGCTGCAGTTGTCATTGTTTTGTGGAGGAGAGTGTTAATGGTGTTTGAACGTGCTTCCAACGCCATGCGGAGTGCTAAATGCGTTGTTTGCACCAGACTAAGCTACGTCGCACGTCATTTGTTCTTGTGGCCACTCGCACCTGGCCAGAAGTATCTACAAGGAAATACATCATACAAGCTGTATATAGACCTCCACGCCATCGACATGTATAGTTTACCAGAAGCCATCTGCAACATCCGACAAGGATGTATGACATTTGATTTTTCTACAGTACGCCTCCGAATGCAGCGGTTGCTACCGATTAATTTCTCATTTTTCCCAGACGGATCATTGTGTACGATTTACCAGGGCGTTCCCATTTCGTAACAGCGTTGCCTTTAGTGGAACCGTGAAATTGTCCCTTTTGTAAAACCTCCGTGATGAAATGCTGAAATCCATAAGCTCTTAAAGTGCCCGCCCTTGCTGTGGAACTGTCTTGCTGCGTGACATAATATTTTTCATCCATAACCTCACAGATTACGAACTTATATGTACCCTAGATTATATGAAATCTACAAATTTAAAAACACATTATTTTTACATTATCATGCAAAGCCATTAATTTCCATTTTTGTGTGTTTTTCCATTACTTCTTGGTAGAACAGTTCCATACTTAAGATTGAATAACAAGTAAACTGTTCTTGTTCAGCTGATGTTTGTATATTTGTAACAAGTTTCCGGCTTATAGGACCACATTCGGGAAACAACTGGCTAGCGTCCGCAAAGGACAATAGTTCTTAAGTAACCAAACATTATAAATAAAGATACAATCCACTGGTACTGAATAGTGTGACCAATATGCTTTTAAATACTGTAAAGTACATTTACGCAATGGACAATATTAAACACAATAAATACTTAAAAAACGCAATATTACAGGCTATATGGTTACAAAGGTAAAGTTCCTGAGGTAATGATATTGGCTGAGAAACTGTTCAACTGAGTGTTCATCACTTATGTAGTCCACCTAAGACTTTTTTTAACACTACTCATTACATTTTAAACAGTGGACAATATTAATCTCTCTTCAGCCGCAGATGTATCTATGAGACACATGGCCTAGTTATCTTTAGTATTAACGCAGTAAGTAGAGATAAGTGCTGGCTAGCCCAGAATATCTTGCATCATACCTTTGTTATCAATAAATTTATATTGGAACTCTTCCACTTGTCCGTGTTTGCAAAGAAAAACAACAATATCAGAAGTTGAGTCAGCTTTGATGAAATCACCTTGTTGTTTGTTTACTTATTTATTTTCCCAAACTAGTATCGGCGACAAATATCAGCATCATCAGTGGGTTTTTTTAATCTAAAACATGTAGAAAATATCACAATTATACAAACAAAGCAGCACATTATTACATTTTTACTGTTCGTCTTTTGAAATATAGATTTCTATGGATACTTGCATTAAGTTACGGTATGTTTTTACGAATTTTTCTCGCTGTTTGCGGCATATTTCTGTGCTTTTTTCTGTTGCCGTTTTTCTCAGCGTACATCGTGGCATCTGCAACTGTGTGAGTGGCTGTTAGTAAACAAACAGTAACATGTGAACTTAGTATGTCAGCAGCATATACTTGGGGTTGTGGTAGTGTTTTGGGATCCAGTTTTGGTGTGTACTGGGCTATTCATTAGTTATTCGTGTACTCACGTTCGATGGACGGCATGTAGCTGATTCTGTACACAGAAAAACAAAACTTTCGCACTTTGTTTATGATCAAGAAACATTATGCCATCTTGCTGTTTGCGCGTGTCGCGAGAGGTTTATCGCATGTTGCGGGAAGGCTATGAAAACTGCAGCAGGAATTACAACGACTTCTGTTCCTTATTTATGTCTCTGTGTGTGATGAGGAAGCAGCTACTTGAGAAAGGTCCCAAATACAGTTTGAACACCAACATAAAACATAAGACCATAAAAAATCATGGGACAAGCATGCAACAATAGCACTGTTTAGAGCGTGCTCAAGTAGGTAGTTCCGTTATTGTCTTGTAAATTAGGGCACATTTCGTTATTACTGCCGATCCTAATTTAAATATGACTAACGTATATAATTTAGAAAATCCTAAGTATTTTGAGGCTCCCATTGAAGATCAGGTTGTAGAAACCTATTCTGAATCTGAAGCAGCTGTAACAAGGTCTGTGCAGCCAGATGCGGATCATGAAATTGATGGAGAGGAAACAAATGAAGGGGAGGAAGAAAATGAAAATTATTAATTTGGAGAATAAAAGAAAATATAACACAAACATAATCTTAGCAATAATAAAAATAATAATAATAGTACAGGAAAAACTGTGGCTCTCCTTTCAAGTCTGCAGGTATCATCATAAGACACTTCGGAAGAATTAGAAAAAAAGCCACATGCAATATGTCGCTATAATGACATCGAATCTGGGGTTGATATAGTTGACAAAATCTCTGAAACCTACATTACAACAAGGAAATGACCTATGGTGATTTTCTCTCATATGCTAAACGTTGCAGGCAACAAGAATAATTTCTTGGGCAACAGGACTAAATAGTCAGACAGGTGTAGTGCGCTCTAAGCCTTAGCTCTGACTCTACTGGATTGTCAACTCAAAAGAAAAGGTGCCAGTGACGTTACATGGAGACAAAAAATACTGGCCTCAGCAAATATGCATGGGAAAAATGTAGCACGCACCTTTGTCTGCAAGAGCATGCAAGAATAGTTTGTGAAAAATGTCTGTCTCTAGACAGCAATAAAGACACCCAAATGCATTCTAACTTTAGTGTAGAATTAACTTAAGTCTATTGGTATAACAATTTCATATAACTCTGGGTTACATTATATTAACCTCATGTCAATTTTAAAATCTAGTGAGCCTGATATTCGGTTCTGTATATACCAAACCTTTACCAATAAACAGAACCGCAACCTTAAAAAAAATTGTAAACGAACACTCGAACACAAAAATCGTCACATGTATCCAGAAGACACATCGCTGCTAGCACTCTCACGATGGCTGACGTGACTAACGAATGGTTAAACAGTAAATAATAAAAATACACAATATTACAGTATTCTAGGTTATATGATTAATAATGTTGTTGTTTGTGACGTTGTGACATTGATTGAGAACTGTATAACTTAACACTAGTCACTTGTGTTGTGGAACAAACATGTTTAACATTGCAAATTACGGTTTAAACGTTGGATAATATTAAACATAGTGTATGATTAAAATACAAAATAGTACAGTATTAAAAATTATATTGTTACAATGCTGAAATTTGTGAGGAAATCAAGGTAAATAATGTGGAATTTTGTTCTGGTATACATTTGTGTACCAGTAGGTGTCTATTGTGAGAGTCTTGGGTATGTGGATGATTGACTGCATCATGTGAAGCTTAAAAGTAGGGATGATGTGCTTGATCATTTACAACCAGCTGGAGATCCTGAGCTAAATTTTTGTTTACTTCAATTTCTTCTAACAGGTTAAGTTTTCTTCCTTTGTTGCCTATATGTAGTATCTCAGCGTGCACTTGGCACCTGTGTCCTTCCTCTAACGCATGTTCAGCAGAGGTGTGTCTGACTTACGTAATTTCCAGCTGCGTTCGTATTCAGTCAGCCTAGTTGCTATAGCCCTGGCTGCTTGACCAATACACAGTTTGTTGCATTCATTTCAATTACTCTACAAAGACCACAGCTACTTAATAATCTCTGTTTTATTATTTCTGCTGAATAAGATATGAGCTATAGTGTCTCTTACATAAAATGAAGTTTTATAATTGCAGGAATGCTGTTTATAATGTGTTCCTCACCTAAGTGACCAATCTGAATAAAATCATTAATTTTTGATTGAAATAACGAAATCTCTCAGTATCTACTTTATAGAGTCAGACACTTAGTTATACCGTCCAAGTAGACACTATTACACACACTCAGACACTTGCAAGACGCCAGATAACAGCAATTTAGGAAACACTTTCACACGTGTTCTAAGCCCTTGTTGACTTAGAGACCCGGTCTCTCGATGTATTCATACTGTGGTGGTACGTTCTCGTAGGACTTCAGAGGACATTTCTTTACCGTAAACAGACAGAACGCTTATTCGTTCGCTACTTCAGATCTAAGTCGTAGGGTTTGCTCGTGGGTACTAATTCGCCAGCTTTGTTCAGCAGTTAACCTTCTAATGGCATCACTATGCAATGCTAATGTCGCACACTCTGCTATCCTGTGACCACGGCACATGCCAAAGTAACGTTCCAAATCTCGTCAGTGTACCTGCCCAGTTCGATGTTTTCTCCGCTCGCTAGCGTGTTTGACATGATTAGTGACTTATTTACTTATTTCGCAATGTTGAATACGACCGCGCTATGCGACCTCATTACTGTGACCCGTTCGCGCTTGTACCTTTCCTAAATTTCGCTCCAGGTTTTGCAGCGTGTTGGATTTTAGATGAAGTTATTCTGTTATGCAGCGCCCAAGATTTATCTTGATCACCAAGTTTAGATCCGACGTATGATAGATAAACCTTTTTGACAAAGTCGGTAATGTTTCTTTGGTGTTTTTTAATCGAAAACTCACCATAAATATAATAAAAAACTGTCAGCAGAGATTTTACAACCACGATTAGACATTATACTGAGCACATGTACAGGAAACGCGAAAGTGAAAAGTGAGGTTAGTTTGACAGTATAAGAAACACCATCTGTTAACGCAAAAACAGAACCGACCTTTCTTTGCCAGCAAATGTTTTTTAGCAGTGCTACCATTGTCATCTACATTCATTACACCACCTTTTTAAACTATTTTAACTATATAAAAGCTGTTAAATTCTTTAAAAAAAATCGCTTTATTTAATAAATTTAACTGTAAAATGTGAAGAAATAGTGGGTGATACAGTTTTTCAAGTATCATATTCGGATTTCCCACCATAAAAAATATAAAAATAAGGTATTTTCAGCAAAAAAGTTTTTCCATCATTGGCCTGTGTAAATTGTTCAAAAATGGTTCAAATGGCTCTGAGCACTATGGGACTTAACTTCTAAGGTCATCAGTCCCCTAGAACTTAGAACTACTTAAACCTAACTAGTCTAAGAACATCACACACATCCATTACCGAGGCAGGATTCGAAGCTGCGACCGTAGCGGTCGCGCGGATCCAGACTGTAGCGCCTAGAACCGCTCGGCCACTCTGGCCGGCGTGTAGCTTGTACGCAACTGTATTGAAGGCAAGCTAAATGACGAAAAAAAAACACATTCTACTTTTAATGGCACTAATGATGAGTAACAATGATAATATGATGATGATAAATTGCTAAATAAGAATGGAAATAGGACTAAACTGGATAGTAATTGACAAAGCAGATAATAAACAAATCACATACTAGTTAAGTTACGATTAATTATAATCTACAATAAACGCACAAACAAACAAACTAGTAGGAGCGAGATTTTACGTGTTCTTAGCCCCTAAAGCAAAAGCTTTCGAATTCATTTGCATTGCAAACTGATCTTTTTCCATTTTTCATCTTCAACATTGCATCATTTGTCCATACGTTTTGTAGCCCGAAGCTCAAAATTTGCGTTGTTCAAAATGTTTAAACTTCTCGAATTATCAGACTTCGCGGATTTCTTCTTCGCTCTGAGGATTTCAGATGTTTTCGTTGTGAGGTGACGGGCGAGCTGTGGCGCCCTGGAAATATTCTGTGTTCGGAATTGGGGCGGCCGCACAGGACGCTCGTCAAAGCCGGGCCCGGCAGCAGACACGTGGTGCCAAACGTTAGCCGGACGAGAGGGGTAGTCCCAGCACGTGGTCCAGTCGGGTGGCTGGGAATTCCACTGTGACGAGGACGGATCCTGATGGTGTAATCAGATATACAATATCTTTATTAATTTAAAGTATAGTATCTGACGGTAAATTATACAAGTAACACCCAGCAACGAATTTCCAAAATATAAACTCTTCATCCGATTTTGTCAATTGCCGTGTCTTTGGAAAGCTATTAGTGTAAACGTAAATTGGTATGAATTACATGCATGTAACTTAACTAGTACATGAGTTATTGGAAGTCAAAGTGGCCCAATACTATCGATCACGTCAGGCTATAAGTACTCCACAGTTACACGAAAAATCGGAAGCAGCATGCTTATAAATATATCGATTCATCTATGTCTTTGTTAATATCCGATATATGCTATTCATGAAAAAACTGGTCAATTATTTACTGTGGTTTAGATAGCACAGAGACATTAGACTCCAGGCCTACCTTTCGCTTCTTTTCTTTTGATATGTTTATTTAATTGTTTATGTATTTAATAAAGTGTGTTAGAGCGTGTTTATGGTCCAGCCGTAGGAACATTTATTTAATTTCACGTATTTAAACGTAAATCTAGTATTTCATATGTGCTTAAATATGCTTTGAGTGTACGTTAGTTTGGTGACATGGAGGGAGCGCTCTAACCAATCACAGCGCTCGTTAATGGTGAGACTGTATGGAAGTGGGGGAGGAGGATCGATTTGAGAGAGGACACGGGCGTACTTCGGGAGTTCTGGACGGTACGACACAGGACACGGGAGTGAGTGCTGGTCTCGGACAGTAAATGTGTGTGAAATCCTATGGGACTTAATTGCTAAGGTCATCAGTCCCTAAGCTTACACACTACTTAACCTAAATTATCCTAAGGACAAACACATACACCCATGCCCGAGGGAGGACTCGAACCTCCACCGGGACCAGCCGCACAGTCCATGACTGCAGCGCCCGAGACCGCTCGGCTAATCCCGCGCGGCTCTCGCACATACAGCGCGAGGGTCGCACAGTCGGCGGGAAGACTTGGACAGTGGAGCAGTTTGCGCGTGGTCGCCGAGAATAGAAATATTTCAGAGTGCCATCTGTGCTCTTGCGTGATTTCTGTGGCTTCTGCAGTGAAGACGTAGGATGCGTTTAGAAGTGAATATCTCGCGAGCTGTTTTCTTGTTCATAACTAATTACGTTCAGTAGGAATTTATTGTTTCTCCTTTATTCAAATTATATTTTATTTAATTGTTGGACCATCGACACCAATAAGTGTTTTGCAGAAATATACCGCATTCTCAAAAGTACTTCTACTATCCTACTCATCATTTAAAGTCATTAAGATAGTACCTGTAGATTTTATTTAATTGCAATCGTTCATTTATAAATTTATATGTTACACCTATAATTCGCAATTGCCCAGGGATAGAAACCTTCGACCATTCGATTCATGTGTGTATTCTTATCGTATACTGCAGACTCAGCAGTATTTGACCTGTATTGCGGCAACTACGTATCCCAGCCCCTAGACAACGAGCCAGCCAAAACTTTTAATATTGCAATGTTGAGTAGGAGGTTTTGTAGTCGTTTTGAATGCCCACATCCTGTACGACGCGAACTTCACTATTATTGGTCTTCATTTTAGGCACGTCACGCAAAGCCACGTTAAGTCTTCTGTCAGTGTTAGTCATTGTCATCTGCAGGCCAAGATTCTCACAGACAAGATTCGCTCATCGAGTGTTAAGCCTACACTTTCACAGACAAGATTCGCCAGTAATTCCTCTGTACTCTCTGTGATATTCTCGGGAAATCCGAACAGTCTGAGATTATTGCATCTCTGATATTGTTCAAGTTCGTCAGACTTCTTGGGCAGTTTCTGTCAGAGCAATCGTGCCCCATGCTCAGTTTCTCTTAATGATTTTTTTTCAGAGCACAGACCTTACTTGCTTTCGCCTGCAGTGTTTGCTCTATTTTGTCCTTCACTGCTGCACTAACAGCATCATTGATGGTCCGGACAACAAGACAAGCGTGTCCTCTGCCAGTAGAGCGGCATTAACCTCAGCCTTGACGAATGTGCCGACGGCAGAGATGTCGGGTGATGCGGCCGCAACTCCCAGTGTCGGCTCGACCACAGCATTCTCGGCGGCCTGGCCGTTGGCGGTGGTGCGCGTTGTTCGACGGTTTCCCATCCTGAGAGAAGATTCACGTAACGTGTACTCAGAACGAATTGCTAATACGGCACTAGGCTCTCGTCACACCTTTCTTGCGTATATACACTCATGCTCGTAAATTAAGGATAATTGCACGATCTGGTGCCACACACCTGGGCACTACATAAAACTGGTGCTAATAGCATAGGCACATAAAGGACACACTCGACATCAATATGGGGTATGATCACCATGCACACGTACACAGGCTGCACGTCGGGTTGGCATACTCTGGATCAGGTGGTCGAGCAGCTGCTGGGGTACAGCCCCCCATTCTTGCACCAGTGCCTGTAGGAACTCCTGAAGTGTCCTCGGGGTTTGAAGACGTACAGCGATACGTCGGCCGAGAGCATCCCAGACGTGCTCGCTGCGGTTTAGGTCTGGAGAATAGACAGGCCAGTCCATTCGCCTGATATCTTCTGTTTCTGTTTCTACATCTACATCCATACTCCGCAAGCCACCTGACGGTGTGTGGCGGAGGGTACATTGAGTACCTCTGTCGGTTCTCCCTTCTATTCCAGTCTCGTATTGTTCGTGGAAAGAAGGATTGTCGGTATGCTTCTGTGTGGGCTCTAGTCTCTCTGATTTTATCCTCATGGTCTCTTCGCGAGATATACGTAGGAGGGAGCAAAATACTGCTTGACTCTTCGGTGAAGGTATGTTCTCGAAACTTTAACAAAAGCCCGTACCGAGCTACTGAGCGTCTCTCCTGCAGAGTCTTCCACAGTTTATCTATCATCTGCGTAACGCTTTCGCGATTACTAAATGATCCTGTAACGAAGCGCGCTGCTCTCCGTTGGATCTTCTCTATCTCTTCTATCAACCCTATCTGGTACGGATCCCACACTGCTGAGCAGTATTCAAGCAGTGGGCGAACAAGCGTACTGTAACCTACTTCCTTTGTTTTCGGATTGCATTTCCTTAGGATTCTTCCAATGAATCTCAGTCTGGCATCTGCTTTACCGACGATCAACTCTATACGATCATTCCATTTTAAATCACTCCTAATGTGTACTCCCAGATAATTTATGGAATTAACTGCTTCCAGTTGCTGACCTGCTGTTTTGTAGCTAAATGATAAGGGATGTATCTTTCTATGTATTCGCAGCACATTACACTTGTCTACATTGAGATTCAATTGCCATTCCCTGCACCATGCGTCAATACGCTGAAGCTCCTCCTGCATTTCAGTACAATTTTCCGTTGTTACAACCTCTCGATACACCAAAGCATCATCTGCAATAAGCCTCAGTGAACTTCCGATGTCATCCAAAAGGTCATTTATGTATATTGTGAACAACAACGGTCCTATGACACTCCCCTGCGGCACACCTGAAATCACTCTTACTTCGGAAGACTTCTCTCCATTGAGAATGACGTGCTGCGTTCTGTTATCTAGGAACTCTTCAATCCAATCACACAGTTGGTCTGATAGTCCATATGCTCTTTGTTCATTAAACGACTGTGGGGAACTGTATCGAACGCCTTGCGGAAGTCAAGAAACACGGCATCTACCTGTGAACCCGTGTCTATGGCCCTCTGAGTCTCGTGGACGAATAGCGCGAGCTGGGTTTCACACGACCGTCTTTTTCGAAACCCATGCTGATTCCTACAGAGTAGATTTCTAGTCTCCAGAAAAGTCATTATACTCGAATATAATACGAGTTTCAAAATTCTACAAATTTCAAGGTACTCCGTCACGATGGTAGCCCGGTGGGGCCGCGCGTTATCGTCCATCAGGAGGAAGGTGGGACCCACTGCACCCCTGAATAGGCGGACATACTGGTGAAAAATGACGTCCCGATACACCTGACCTGTTACAGTTCCTCTGTCAAAGACATGCATGGATGTACGTGCACCAATCATAACCTCACCCCACACCATCAAACCACGACCTCCATACAGGTCCCTCTCAAGGAGATTAAGGGGTTAGTATCTGGTTCCTGGTTCACGTCAGATGAAAACCCGGCGAGAGTCACTGTTCAGACTACACCTGGACTCGTCCGTGAACATAACCTGGGACCACTGTTCCAATGACCATGTACTGAGTTCTTGACACCAGGCTTAAGGGGCTCTCCTGTGACCAGGGGTCAGTGGAATGCACCTTGCAGGTCTCCGGGCGAATAAACCACGTCTTTTCTGTCGTCTGTAGACTGTGATTCTGGAGACAACTTTTCCAATGGCTGCGGTAAGGTCCCGTGGCCGTCTGCGGACACTTATGGTGAGATATTGGTCTTCTTGTGGTGTTGTGCACTGTAGACGTCCCGTACTGCAGCGCCTGGACACGTTTCCTGTCTGCTGGAATCGTTGCCATAATCTTGAGATCACACTTTGTGGCACACGGAGGGCCCGTGCTACGACCTGCTGTGTTTGACCAGCCTCCAATCGCCCTAGTATTCTACCCCTCATAACATCATCAGTATGTGTTCTTTGTGCCATTTTCAGCATACAGTCACCATTAGCACGTCTGAAAACGTATGCACACTTACTCGCTACACCGTACTCTGACATGCATCAACACACCTTTGCGTATGTGCACTGCTGCCAGCGCCACCGTGCGACGACCGCAGGTCAAATGCACCGCATGGTCATACCCCGAGGCGATTTAAACCCGCAAACCGCCCACCAGAGAGTTGTTTCACCATGTATCAGCATTATCCCTAATTTTTGAGCATCAGTATAGAACAGCCTAACTACTTAATAACATCTCGAAAGTTGACGTAAACTTGCGAACTAAACTACCGGTTCGTACTCCTGTCACTGTTAAAGGCCCGGCCAGGTGTGGCTAAAAACATATTGGAGCTGATTACTCCACATGTGTTCGTGAATGACTCTTGATTATAACTAAATTTTGAGTCATCAGTTAATGAATTCTCATCTCGTCCTGTCACAGTCACCTAGACCGTAGACGCTTCTGTTTTGTTGCCTGGCAGGATGTAAACGAGATGTTCTGCTTGTTACCGTTTGCCTGTCAGTAGCTAGAAACGATCTCACGTGAAAAGGAGGAGGAAGTGGTCCACATTTCAGCGTACCATCCAAAGAGTAATCTAGTAGAACGACATATGCATGAAATAGGCCGTTTATGTAGGATCTATTGTAACAGAAACCGTAAGAAATAGGGCATGTATGTAAACGACTTTGAAGGAATCATCTATACATTGACGAATGAGAGCACTGGGTTCACTCCAGAAGAGATCCTAAAAGAAAGACACACTACGAGTTTAGTAGTGGAGCTACTAGAT
The DNA here is from genome assembly GCF_023864345.2 of Schistocerca serialis cubense. Taxonomy (NCBI): domain Eukaryota; kingdom Metazoa; phylum Arthropoda; class Insecta; order Orthoptera; family Acrididae; genus Schistocerca; species Schistocerca serialis. Next base: position 601,332,103 of record NC_064643.1, read on the forward strand.
TTTCCTTCAAGGGTTGAGATAGACATCAATGTCAAAAAGTCGATGATCACGGAAAAGATGACAATGCAAGCAGAAGCAAGAAATCGTCGACATGACAGAAGAATTAGGCTTCCCAAATTTTTGATAGGTGATGTTGTACTCATGAAGACACACAATAAGTTGACCGAGATAAACAATGAATCTGAAACTCAATCTCTTCTTGGTAAATAAAGTAAGATTTTACGCCGCTGCATTTCTGATTACACGGCCTGTAGGGTATTGGTGTTTTGCACACATCTCTTTGCCCATCATCCTAAGGTGTAATTCTAATATTTTATGGCGTCAGTGACTACTGGACCAACCTGATGCTTATGGGGCTGCCTACCCGTAACTAATGGTACAATAAGTATGCAAAGCTGTACAGCAGCTATTCACTGGCTAAATAAATTTCCAACATAGAATGAATGATCCAATATACATTCAGTTCCAAACACATGCACAGCATCAGTAGGCACCGTATGTATATGATTAGATCATCATTCATTGTTGGCATGTAGAATAGCTACCAGAGTATTTTAACATCACTACCAAGTCAGTATGTTACCAAGTCTGAATAATTACGTAGGCGTAATATAGCGCTGGACTGAGGAGAGGGGAGCATCAGACGGTTAATGAACATCGTGAAAGACCACAGACAATAATGTCACTTACTAGCACGAGACAAAGTTTCTGACAATTCAAAATGTTTGCGGGTCAGTATGTGTTTGCACACATGTCCAAGCATGAGGGTCTTTTGGATGCAGCGGTGGCACAATATTGAACTATATTGGAACAGGAGGGAAAATACACACATCATTTACGTTTTCATCGGTTAAGTGCTACCACACAAAGTGAGGACTACTAAATTGTACATCAGGTAGATTTTAATCCCTTTACACCTGCATTTTCCATGCGGGCCTCAGTACAGCATCATATGTCATGTCCCACCACAGGTTCGAAGCTATTAGAAGCACAGATAGTTGCCAAGTGGAATATTAACGTTATCAGCGACTAATCTAGGTTCTGTGTACTTCGAATAATCATCGTCTGCGAGGATGGCACCGCGAACAGGAAACACAACATTCTGCTTAACCTTTGGCGACAAATGGTACCGTTATTATCTTTAGCTTCATTTTGTGGAGAAAGATCGAATATAACTTCAGGTCACATATATTTAGAGAACTGTGATGACATAGCAGTATTTCGCGGATATCCTGAGTTCTCATGTATTATCCATCATAAGTCAGTACCATCACTCAACAGGACAATGCCCATCTCACACAGTGTATGTCACCAGGAACTACCTGTGATGCTGACGTATTGCACCCAACCTGCGCCAAACAGGACTTGTGTTGGACCAGCTTGGACATCAACTCTGTCACAGTCCAATAACCTGGATAACAATGGCCAATTACAACAGTTGTTGGACAACGTATGTGCCTCAGGGAAGGTTAGAGTAGTTTGTAGAACATCCTTACGAATCAAATCAGCGCTTAGCACCCAGGATCATGACGTGCAACGTACTACTGACAAGTTCATTTAACTTGATTTTGTTGCCATTGACGCTGCAGTCATGGACTGTGCGGCTGGTCCCGGAGGAGGTTCGAGTCCTCCCTCGGGCATGGGTGTGTGTGTTTGTCCTTAGGATAATTTAGGTTAAGTAGAGTGTAAGCTTAGGGACTGATGACCTAAGCCGTTAAGTCTCATAAGATTTCACACACATTTTTTTGTTGCCATTGAAATGAACCACACAACATCATAACGAGCGAAGTTAAATTTCAATTACTTTTCTGGTGTGTGTGTGTGTGGGGAGGAGAGAGACAGAGAGAGAGGGAGAGAGGGGGAGAGAGAGAGAGAGAGAGAGAGAGAGAGAGAGAGAGAGAGAGAGAGAGATTGAGTGAAACTGTTTAGTCTTCAAAGAATACAGCAAAGACAGACGACTAACTGTCGACTATAGACATCTGTTCAAGGCCACCAACATTTGATTCAGCCACCTCCCACTACCATCTCGTCTATGTGTTGTGCATGCTAACAGACGTTACTGTTGATACGAACAGTTAACTCATTGTGATTCGGATATTCACACAGGGTGAAAACCAATAGTATTTGGCAGCATAAGCTTTCCGTTCTGGTATTCGTACAAGACATCATGGCTACTCTTAATATAACTACTGTAGAACAGTAAAACAAAATTCACAATATTGTTAGCGAAAATAATGTCTATTGTTCTAAAAAATATTATGATTTTTTAAAAAAAATCTTTATTAATACAATGCAATAATGATGATACAAAATAGAAATACAATAAGAAGCTACAATACAATACAATGCAGTATGATGATACAAAATAACCCACCACCTAATTAATTAGTGGGTCTTTTTTATGATACCAAAATCGAGAGCATCTTGTACTTAATTGACTGGCACAAAGCTATGAGCAAAGTTAATCTAATCTATTAATCTGCTCTAATCCTAATCTACTCTGCAGCGTTACAGTTGTGCCAGCTGATCTATGAACCTACTTTCGTGGCCTGCTCACCTAGCATGCTTTACGTAATTTGGAGATATTCAATCGGTATTTGCGTTTATTTGTTGGTTGGTTTCTGAATTCCCCGGAAAACAGCGAATTACGCGTCGCTGGGTAAGAGTATCTGTAATGGCGCTCATCGTCTGCAGCTGACGTTTCTGAAGCAGACCGCTCTGCGCCACTTGCAGTTGACAGGTGAGGTGATTAAGCCGCGGAGAGGTCTTCACGTCAACCACACAGCAGCTGTCCAGTGCGGTGAGCCGATGTTGAGAGTAGTGGTCATGTGGAAGTGCCCTGCCTTTTATAAATGCATGTATACAAACTCTCTGCAATCGACCACGCAGTGTTAGGCGGAGAGTACCTCACATCCACATTAGTCACTGCCTGTCTTATTCCTGACTCTCTGTACCACCCAGTACACTTCCAAATCTCAGTCTGTACATAATACGTACAACACAGAAGAGTCTGACTCGAATACCAAAGCTCTAAATTCATCTTACATAGCTTGATGAGAACTTCCCGAAGTTCCACAACTGATTTCTGTATCCCTATTAGTCTTAGGTATGGCCTGTGTCGGTATGTTACAATTCTAGCAATAGATCCCTAAGTCCCTTCGTCTCTTCTTTCATGTGGACTGAGTTGGGGCTCCAAATACCGTAACAGTGCAATAAAAATGGTTCAAATGGCTCTGAGCACTATGGGACTTAACTTCTGAGGTCATCAGTCCCCTAGAACTTAGAACTACTTAAACCTAACTAACCTAAGGACATCACACACATCCATGCCCGAGGCAGGATTCGAAACTGCGACCGTAGCGGTCGCGCGGTTCCAGACTGTAGCGCCTAGAACCGCTCGAACAGTGCAATACAGATGGCACGTCTCTTGTAGACGGTTTCCTCAGAGGATGAATAGCTATTGTTCCACATTCTACCTATAACTCTAGGTCTTCCACTGGACATTTCTACTACTGAGTTTTCGTGTCCGTTCCACTTCTTATCGAGATGTACTATTCCCCCTTGGTAAATAAAGTAGTGTAGGAAATGTCAGTAAAGTTGCTAAGTAGGAAAGGATAGTATAGATTTGTGTATTTCTCTTATTATTTTCGGATTTTAGCTGACTTTTGATTTTTTTTCCATGTTTTACAAGAGAGACCAAGTGGGCCAGAGAAATCATTTCAAATGTCCACTATCGTCTTACGTGTAAGCTACACATGCCGTTCGTTTGCTTCACAACATGTGCAAGTGCTTAGACAAAACGTATGTATTGGGAATTTTTGAAATTTAACATCATACTTAGTTTTACGAAGTCGACAGATGCGCCTTATCTGTGCTACTATATAAAGACAAGTCGTTGGTCAGTGTTCTTAACAAATATCTCTATAATCTCGCGACCGATATACTTATATTTTTTTTCTCAATACTGTAATAAAGATTCTGATGGACATTCACTTCAAATATTTACACATGCCTAACTTATCGTTTGGACGTACATAGGCTAGATGTTTTTAGTATACATGGTATATAACTACGCAGATAATAATTTATAAAGAGGAAACGTCGTTAGCAAAAATCTCGAAAAGTTATTGAGTGACTTACTTCAAATTTTTAAATGATACTCCAATAAACATTCAGATGGACATAGCCTGTTGTTGTTGTTGTGCTCTTCAGTCCAGAGACTGGTTTGATGCAGCTCCCCATGCTACTCTATCCTGTGCAAGCCTCTTCATCTCCCAGTACCTACTGCAACCTACATCCTTCTGAATCTGTTTAGTGTATTCATCTCTTGGTCTCCATCTACGATTTTTACCCTCCACGCTGCCCTCCAATACTAAACTGGTGATCCCTTGATGCCTCAAAATATGCCCTACCAACCGATCCCTTCTTCTTGTCAAGTTGTGCCACAAATTTCTCTTCTATCTAATTCTGTTCAATACCTCCTCATTACTTATGTGATCTACCCGTCTAATCTTCAGCATTCTTCTGTAGCACCACATTTCGAAAGCTTCTATTCTCTTCTTGTTTAAACTGCGTATTTATCGTCCATGTTTCACTTCCGTACATGGCTACAATCCATACAAATACTTTCAGAAACGACTTCCTGACTCTTAATTCTATACTTGATGTTAACAAATTTCTCTTCTTCAGAAACGCTTTCCTTGCCATTGCCAGTCTAAATTTTATATCCTCTCTACTTCGACCATCATCAGTTACTTTGCTCCCCAAATAGCAAAACTCATTTACTACCTTAATCGTCTCATTTCCTAATCTAATTCCCTCAGCATCACCCGATTTCATTCGCCTACATTCCATTACCCTCGCTTTGCTTTTGCTGATGTTCATCTTATATCCTCCTTTCAAGACACTGTCCATTCCGTTCAGCTGTTCTTCAAGGTCCTTTGCTGCCTCTGACAGAATTACAGTCAATTTAAATTACAATAGTAGGGCATTTAAACCATTAGACAAGTAGCTTCTACCGTGCATATTCTTCCACCTTACAGTAATTTAACAGAAACTCTACACACAAGGGTGTTCTATTTTGTTTTCTTCCTCGCAGTCGCCTTTAACAGAAATCATTCATTTTAAGCAACATTAATTTCAAATCAAGGTCTCGCTCGCAGTAATAGTATCAAGGCTCGAGGTCAGATAGAGGTGGAAGACGAAATGGACAGAGATAGGGAGGAGGAGGTGGTGGTGCAGACAGAGACGGGTGCAGGAGGATACGCAGGGACGAGTATTTGATGAACAAAGAGAGAAGGAAATGACAGAGGGAGAGAATGGGGAGAAGGAGAGATGGATGTATATCCAATTCCCAAATATATTTAGCAATTGCGAAATATTGCCGGGTCCGCTGATATTCATGCACACTAATCATACGATCTTGTATTACGTATTCACTCCGCCTTAAGGGGGGATTTAATGGATTTTGGTCCAAAAAATCGATTTTTCAAGAATTTTGTTTTCTTGATCTACACAGCTTAATCAATGTTGTGTGTGAATTTTATCGTGAGAGCAGCTTTAGAAATGCCTTTAAATTGCTAAAGTGATTAATTCTGCACTGGCAGCGGCTCCCATCTTTTCCGACATTTGCGATACTGCTTGCTTCAGCGGAATTTTTATCAGTGTGACGGCTATTTTCTTTCAATATCTTTCGGTGACATCTACACTCCTGGAAATTGAAATAAGAACACCGTGAATTCATTGTCCCAGGAAGGGGAAACTTTATTGACACATTCCTGGGGTCAGATACATCACATGATCACACTGACAGGACCACGGGCACATAGACACAGGCAACAGAGCATGCACAATGTCGGCACTAGTACAGTGTATATCCACCTTTCGCAGCAATGCAGGCTGCTATTCTCCCATGGAGACGATCGTAGAGATGCTGGATGTAGTCCTGTGGAACGGCTTGCCATGCCATTTCCACCTGGCGCCTCAGTTGGACCAGCGTTCGTGCTGGACGTGCAGACCGCGTGAGACGACGCTCCATCCAGTCCCAAACATGCTCAATGGGGGACAGATCCGGAGATCTTGCTGGCCAGGGTAGTTGACTTACACCTTCTACAGCACGTTGGGTGGCACGGGATACATGCGGACGTGCATTGTCCTGTTGGAACAGCAAGTTCCCTTGCCGGTCTAGGAATGGTAGAACGATGGGTTCGATGACGGTTTGGATGTACCATGCACTATTCAGTGTCCCCTCGACGATCACCAGTGGTGTACGGCCAGTGTAGGAGATCGCTCCCCACACCATGGTGCCAGGTGTTGGCCCTGTGTGCCTCGGTCGTGTGCAGTCCTGATTGTGGCGCTCACCTGCACGGCGCCAAACACGCATACGACCATCATTGGCACCAAGGCTGAAGCGACTCTCATCGCTGAAGACGACACGTCTCCATTCGTCCCTCCATTCACGCCTGTCGCGACACCACTGGAGGCGGGCTGCACGATGTTGGGGCGTGAGCGGAAGACGGCCTAACGGTGTGCGGGACCGTAGCCTAGCTTCATGGAGACGGTTGCGAATGGTCCTCGCCGATACCCCAGGAGCAACAGTGTCCCTAATTTGCTGGGAAGTGGCGGTGCGGTCCCCTACGGCACTGCGTAGGATCCTACGGTCTTGGCGTGCATCCGTGCGTCGCTGCGGTCCGGTCCCAGGTCGACGGGCACGTGCATCTTCCGCCGACCACTGGCGACAACATCGATGTACTGTGGAGACCTCACGCCCCACGTATTGAGCAATTCGGCGGTACGTCCACCCGGCCTCCCGCATGCCCACTATACACCCTCGCTCAAAGTCCGTCAACTGCACATACGGTTCACGTCCACGCTGTCGCGGCATGCTACCAGTGTTAAAGACTGCGATGGAGCTCCGTATGCCACGGCAAACTGGCTGACACTGACGGCGGCGGTGCACAAATGCTGCGCAGCTAGCGCCATTCGACGGCCAACACCGCGGTTCCTGGTGTGTCCGCTGTGCCGTGCGTGTGATCATTGCTTGTACAGCCCTCTCGCAGTGTCCGGAGCAAGTATGGTGGGTCTGACACACCGGTGTCAATGTGTTCTTTTTTCCATTTCCAGGAGTGTATATCTTTGCCTGAAAACTTTCTTGCATGTGGTTTATTTATGTTTTGACAATACTAAGACATATTATTAGATGGAAGATTGTATTCCCAAACCTTTACGTGGATGTCAAGATTTATGCATAATGGGTGGTAGCAAAACTATGTTTAGAAAATTGAGGTTTCATGGAAATCGGTTTACCAACAAAAAAGAGGAAGCAGGTTGAATTGAAGAACATAAACTCTCAGCTTATCCACTGATCAAACATCAATGCACAATCTGTGTCCGAAAGACGATTGGTGCAAGTTCAACAACAGAAATGAGACATATTCACATAAACACTCATTACCAGAACCTGTTATGAATGCAGTTAAGCCCACATTCAGGTTTCTTGCAAACCCTGATATATTGAGGAAGTGTCTTCGCTGAAAGACATAATATGCAAATGAAAGCCTCAATAATTTAATTTCGATTAGATGCTAAAAAAGGACATTCTGTAGACTTGAAGTACTCAAAATAGGTGTCTATGATGCAGTTTTATGTTACAATAACGGAAATAATGGCAGAATTGAAACGCTGAAGAGAATTGGTATAGATCCTGGTGTGTTAAAGATTAAAGCATTTTACACCATCGACGTCCACCCCCAGTAGCTGAGTGGTCAGCTCGACAGACTGTCAATCCTAAGGGCCTGAGTTCGACTCCTGGCTGGGTCGGACATTCTCTCCGCTCAGGGACTGGGTGTTGTGTTGTCCTAATCTTCATCATTTCTTCCCCATCGACGCGCAGGTCGCCGAAGTGACGTCAAATCGAAGACTTGCACCCGGCGAACGGTCTACTCGACGGGAGGCCCTAGTCACACGACACACCATCAACGAGAGCCGGATCAAGAAAGCTAACAGATCAGTGTCTTACCTGCAAGTACAGGCCAGGCAGATTCGAAGAGAGAGAAAAGAAACCCGAGGATGAGGAGTATCAGTATGGAGGACTTTAAAATTGAGGTAAGCTTATTATATGTAGAAGTATGAGAAGAAAATCTTAGAACCTTATTTTCTCTGTTTTACATTTTTTGAGTTATTAAAAGCCTTTTTCCAAAGGTATATGCTCTAATGCTATGAAATTTTCAGGATCAGTTCCCAACGTGTTGCTGTCTCCTTGGAACTAAACAATACGAGACCATTCAATTACATTCTGATTTTTAAATGATTGTATATAGAAAAAAGTTAATTTTGGAAGTGCAAAATTAAAAACTCTGTAAATGATACAACTTGTACCATAAAATAATAATTGTAGTTCAGTGGTCTTATAAGCTTCGCAGGACACTACAATAAAATTTTCAGATTAATTGCGTGATTAGACTTTCAGTTACGGCTTTTTATAAGAAAGACAATAAGAAAAATTAAAAATTCATATTTCTGGCAAAATATTACTCCTGTATATTTTATTGTATTTTTCCGTTAAAACACAGCCCTTTTGCTTTGCGCATGCAAAATTTTAGATTTGCACCTTAATAAATATGGCTCTAATGATTTTTTAAATAAATATTTACATTTTCCGTTACATCCTCCCTTATAATGTGCACACTTACGTTATTCACGCTATATAGTTATCGTTTACTGATCAGTGTCAAGTCTAAAACGTTACTATTTACGACAAAGTCAGGCTCTGGGCGTCTCCTACAACTGAAGTTCACTTAACGACTTGTTTCACTGAGCTCTCTCTCTCTCTATCTATCTATCTATCTAACTATCTCTGTCTCTCCACCGAATGCTAGAATGCCTTATGCTGCAGTTATTTATTTACGTTCTAGTGTTGTAGACTTTAGATTTATGTCATTGTTTGTGCGAGAGCTTAATTTTATCTACAGCTCACTGGAAGCGAAATCATGGTTATAATTTAACAATTTATTTTCTTACATTTGTAAATGAATTTCCTTCGTTATCATACTTCTGATATCTAAATCTCTAATTTTGGTAACGGAACCTACTTCTAAACTGTTTTTTCCGGACTTGAAGTATGTTAGCTGAAATTCAAGCTCAGAGCATCAACCATACAGCAACTTTAAGCTGCTGTAGGTAGGTGTGTTGGGTGGAGTACTGGGAAACGGCAACTGATGCACAGAAAGCATTTCAGGTGGTACAGACTATCGCTGACGCTTATTTTCAGGAAGAGATTGACATTTATATTTTATAATTCACGTGATCGTGAGTGACATGTTAGTAGGAAGGGTAAGTGTCCCATAAGTACATGGGCAGTGACCAGTATCCTAGTATGCTCTGGCCCAAAAGAGCTTATTAACTGGCAGTGGACTGTGAAAGCAGTCGGATCACCAAATTTATACATCACACTTGAGAAGCGTATCTAACTCCGCCGTAACTGATTGTAAAAAAAGGCTGGACATGTCTTCAGTGCAACCAAAATTCCTTACAAAGTGTAACACTTTACATGTGATGCGTTAAGACAGTGAAAGGAGCCTGTGGCCACTGAAGACAGTATCACAGGTTTGCCCAAAGTCAGAACACACACATGTCGTTAACACATATAAATCCACATAATGAAGAATATTTAAGCCTTAAAGCTTTAAACATGGCTGCTTTGTCAGAGAACGTTACAGGGTAAAATAAAACAATTGCAGCCCTCGGTCGCGAAAATGAATTCTTTCTGACCTAGGTTTCGGCCACTTGTAATAGTGCCTCCATCAGATATAAAACATTTTAAACTGGCGTGTCACGTATAAAATAAATATGAAGCGATAACGCTTTAATCACAAAGTATTAAAATAGAAAACATATCGAGCATCAGTCTGACGCTACCGCAGCTCGACATGCGGTGCAGCCCTTAGTGGCCTGCTTCTATGTTTACTGTTTTAATATTTTGTGACTAAAGCGTTATCGCTTCATATTTATTTTATGCCTGACATGCCAGTTTAAAAAGTTTTATATATGATGGAGGCACTTTACAAGTGGCCGAAACCTAGGTCAAAAAGACCATTTTCGCGACCGAGGGCTGCAATTGTTTTAATTTTTAGTGTTTAAACCTTTGTAACGTCTTACGGATACAAACAAACAGAGACTGGTAACAGTAAGCTTGTTGATTCATACGATATCTGACATGGTTCCAGAGGTTCACATAAAGGTCAGTGCTGCTTCTGTAGAAAAAAAGATCAGCGCGACGCAAATAGCTAATGAACGTAAAAGGCTAAAGCCCGAAAGAGGTAGAAAAGGAAGCGGGTACCCCACTGCTCCGACAAGAGCTGTGGTATCAATCGTACCAGGACATTATTCTCTCTCACACAACAACAACCCACTTTTTTTCAGTAGATGCCAAATAAAATAAACAGCAACGTCGAAACTTGGCACTTCTCTCTTTTAAACGGCGAGAGTATTATGTGTTCCTTGCCCATCAGAATATCGTGATATCGTCGGATATTTGGTAATTATCCTGTGTTACTGCTCTAAACAAACAAAAATTCCACCATGTTGCTGAAGCGAGCAGAAAATTGCTGCGCACCATAACCGACATGTGTAATGAGGAGTAATCCGATGAAGTTGGCAATTAAATTAAGTTACGCGATTATTAAAACCACACAAGCTAATTTTATTTAATTACAGTGACCGTACCTTCTTTTTTCGGTGCCGTACCTGCATGTCGTTATACTGTGCTCATAAATGCACTAAAGCATTACGACCACCCTCCGTTTACGAGCAGAAAAAAAAATGCGGAAAAAGTTCGTAAACCATTCAACGCTGCACGTGCTCGGATAGCAACGATTAATAACTATTTACGTCCCGCATCAACAGATGCGCACACGAAGTAGTGGAGCTTTGTCAGCGGTATTCCGATAACCACATAATTGTATTCCTATAATTAAACGGAAGCTCTCACCAGACAATCGCATTTTAGGCAGCTGTGGTCCCTGTAGCCGTTTACACAGATAGCGTGTCCGTCGCCTGTAAGGTTCTCTGAAATGTGATAGCCTGTAACAGATCTTATAATGCAACAAGTAAAATTACGTATGAGAGAAAATGTTTTATATGTTATTCCAACTATTACCTAATACTTTAAGAGTCTGCATGAAAAAGATACGAAAATAATATAGAGAATAATGTTATTTAAAAAACAAACAATACTATATGATTTTTTGTAAACTCTGTACTAGCAGTATATATACCATTACTTAGAAGAGTCTTGTTCTTCTTCGTGTTCGTACGTGTTCTCTACATGATTTGTCTTGTGAGTGTGAGTTCCTTTTAAAGTTAAAATTATATCTATAAAAAGGGGGTTCGCATTATTCTTTCGTAATAATTGGTCATCTACTGATAACTCTAAGATTCCCATTTTTTTATGCGCTTTACGCTGACAAACTTTATCGTAGTGGATAAAAGCAAGGCTGAAATTACTATGACTTTTTGGTAAGAAAGTTAATCTTTTCATGTAGTTACAAAGTGGAAGAATTTTGAACTCTAAATATCCGTGATAGCGCGGGAACCTTTTCTAAAATGTAAAAATTGCTTAACGTAATATTACTGGACCACAGACATCCATGCTCGCAGCCAAGACTGCAAGAACAGGTACACTCTTTGGTCTGGCTCGAGGCAGAATTAAATGTTATTTTTGAACTTTAAGTAATAGCTCGGTAGGAACTAAATGTTAGGGACCTTTCATAAGAAAGCGAGTAATAGGTTAACAAAAAGGATAATCTAACATAGACGTCTTTTCTTTTATGAGATTCGTCCATACGTGGTACTACACTGCAAAAAGAAAAGTTTTACGCAACCATCCAGACCACGTCGTAGCAGTTATGAATAAATCCCAACAACGCGAGCTAATATGATTACTGTGTGTAAACACCTTAAAAGTAGAACTTAAAAGTAGAAACAAATTTCTGAGCCAGTTTCTACCATTATTTTTCTAAATGACGCAAATGGCGAAAACGTTTTTTAGGATATAGTTCTGTTTTACACAAATACCCAAGGGGAATCTTTTATTTTTTCATCTGTGATCTATTGTTTGAGGACCAACGCATTAAAACAATTTTAAGTAGGAGTAGAAAATCTCAAGTGCATATAATTTCAGTATGTGTTTGAAGATGAATGTCATTATGTATCAGATATTTCAGATCACAGGGTAAATGGTTAGAGTTTATTGTGGCTGAACACTTCACTCCTTTTGTACCACACTTACGATGAGTGATGGATGGTGTTACCCATTTCTCCTGGTAGTATTATTTAGGTGAATGTTGCTTTTATTTTCGAGCTGAGAGTTATTTTTGCGTAGGAGGGTAAATACACTGTGAACTGTTGTCAGCGACCACAATTGGTTGAAGAAATGCCTGTAAGAGATCCTAGAGTGGACACCACATGTTATTCTTATTATTTATCTGTGCATTTATTTCACCTTCCGATTACATACGAAGACTACATAGCACTACAAATAGATATATTAATAAATACATAGTATTTCAGAACTGTCAGTCTAATTAACACTGTCAGCAGCAGATTATATAAATGCCGTAAGATATTTTGCGGCCATGCCACCACGTGAGATGGACCAGATCCAGATACTTTGTATCCATATCTGACAAATTCAGTTTGAGTTTTAAACGCAAAGGTATTATATACGATATATTCTGAACCTTTGAAAATGGCGTAAGTCGAAACCTATAAGGCAGAATAAAATTAACAAATACTGTCGTCAAAACTAACGTAAGTTTTTGAGCTATTAATTGGTTAGAAATTTCCACAATATCTATTGTAGGCCGTCAGGAATGACATCTATCAGAAATATATTGCACCAGTAGAAAGGAAGGAAAATCAGACTTTAAAATTCTGTCAACAAGGTCACTGCAGACGAACTGCAAGCTTCAAAACGGACGGCAATCGGCAGTGCCCTTTTCAAATGAACCGTTATGGCATTCCCCTTAATCGTTTTAGGGGGGGAGGGGGGGAGGACGTCAAACGGGCCTATTTGGAGCAGGAGAGGGACCACAGGACATAGTAATTTTCACTGTGTATACTTTTACAAATAAATTCATAAAACTTTGTCAGCATGACCAGGAAGGATTCAAGATTCACACACATTGCAGTAGAAGTTCGAAAACCTAACAAAATAATTTTTTACATGTGAAATTTCATCATTTTTTCACTTACTATTGGCTGCATTTGTCGGTATACGTACACTTTTCTTCATAAGTACAAGAGATTCTTCGATGAATTTTGCACAATATACAAACCAATATACAAACTCTAGAATTTTCTAAATATATTAAAAACTGTGGTAAAAACTGATATAATTAACTACAAAATTTGAGTTTTTTCTAAACATGAAGTTAAAATGCAACAGCTCATTCATTTTTTCATAAATTAAATAAACTCTGGAGTTTCATGCGCCTTTAAGTATGTTTTGTATGCTGTGCAAATTCATCGAAGAATCTCTCTTACTTTTGAAGAAAAGTGTACCTATAGCAACAAATGCAGCCAACAGTAAGTAGAAAAATAATGAAATGTCATACGTTAAAAATTTTATTTTGTTGTGTTTTTGTGCTTACACTGCTGTGAATGTGAATCCTGAATTCTTTCTGGTCATTCTGGCAAAGTTTTATGAATTTATTTGTAAAAGTATAGGTAGTAGAAATTAAAATGTCCTGTGGTGTCTCCTCTGCTCCAAAACGGCCCGTTTGACGTCCTATTCCCCTGAAGGGTATCACAGAAAAAATAAATCTGGGTGGTTGTAAATGGAGGAGGAAATGGAGAAGAATTTCGTGTGATGCTTCTGTTATCCATGTACAAGATTGTAGCACATGTATAAAGTCATGAATGACGAAGTTATTAACATTTGTATAAAAATTGTTTCTCCAAATCTATGAAAAATGATACAGATAAGCCAAATATGCTTATACACATAGTTGGTTAGGGCTTAATATCAGCTAAAAATTACCATGTTTCCATTATTGTTGAACAAATACCCAAATTATTATAAAAGTGTACTGAATAATCCCACAGAATAATACCAAAACCAAGATTGCTCCACATATACACACATTATTCCATTATTCTTGCGATATTTAACAAGAATTTTAATAACCTAAAAGTATAAAGATTGTTATTTGTTTTATATAATATAGCAGCACCTAGCTGAATAAAACCTTCAGTTTACCCAGATTATAAGATATAAGGTTTTACTAAAGACATTGTTTTACATACGTATAAAATCAAATAATGTAATATCTGACTGCTATTCAATCAACAGTTTGTAAGATATATGTTTGAAACGTATAGGTGTTATAACGTGTGTAATGTTACGAATGATGGTAAAGTCGTAAGTAGCTACACTGAATCAAACAGTGGATCAGGTTACCAAGTTTTTTAATAGTCAGGCAGGACATGGTTTGTGGATCTTTGGTTTTCGTCCCTTAAGTCGGTGAGACTGATTTTGATAAATATTGCGCGGCTTGAGCTTAAGTAAGTTCGATGTGCACCTGTTCGGAACTTAGGGGTATTTCGAGGTATAGCAGTTTTGATTTGTTGTTTCTATATTGTGTTCAGTAAAAACCTGTGTGAGACCACCATTCGGAATAAATTTCTGTGTGATTTACATAAACGAATACTGATGATTAATGTTTTGGTCGTAGCCCACTTTATTATCCTAAGTGATCATATTCTTCACGTTTTTAATATTCTCAATTCACTTATAACTTGTTTGGTAATTCAGTGACACGTTTATGCTAAACTAAAGTGCTTCTTGAGAAGTCCGTGTTTCTACAAAGGTTTAAACCAACAGTGCATGACCGAACCCCTTTTGTTTAGATAAGCCATGTTCAAATTTAAGGTCGTGTACTAACCTTGTGGTGGTCACCTAGGAACGGATTAATGCTAAATTGAGTTTAGTTTATGGTCTTGAATCGTTACCGATTCTCCAGTAGCGTTGCATTGTGACTTCTTTTTATCTCCAGATTCCTGTATTACTGTGCAGCTGTCGCTCACTTCCGGGCTGGAGATCCCTACCGTTTTGGCAGGAATCTTTGTGTCGTCGCTAGACGTAATAAATCAGAGATATCGCTTCATTTGTTTCTCTGCATACAAATCGTTACCGCATCTCCAGCGGCGGCTTGTGGCTTAGCAAGCCAGCGAGGAATCTGCTGAACCCAGCGCCTGGCTCCGGCCGCGTCGGTTCGCTGCATCAACCCGTTGCTCAGGCCCGTGGCTTAAGCCGTCGGCACACGGACTGCGCTGTCGAACGTCAACGTTGAGCGTGCCGAGTTCAACGTATTGCTGAACGGTAAGGAAAGATGTGATCGTGCACACGATACGTGGACCCCAACGTGGCATACGCGATCGCGACGCACTCCAGCGGCAGCTGTGGGATGTTTCTATTCGTAAATCACACTATTTACTCAATGGGCGTGCTTAAAATTCCCACGTTCGCTCTATTAAAACGCACGTTTCCTCCATTGTCCATAGCCTAGTCACGCTGATCTATATGTAAAATGCACAGACACTTCAATATCGATGTACACATTTTAAGACAAAAAAGGAAGTACCATGTCCAATTAATAAGGACACAGGCTTATAAAAGTTCCATTACACACAGTGTGACACAAATTTGCAGTAATTCTCCACATAAGATAAACGTTATTTTATCTTTCCCACATTTTGGTAAAACCCTAAGGTCATTCTTACTTCATCACTGTTCCTATACAGTAGCAGAATCTTTAAAAGACGTGAATTACGAAAGTCAAAAGAAAAAGGAACAAAATAAAAAATGGTTCAAATGGCTCTAAGCACTATGGGGTCATCAGCCCCCTAGACTTAGAACTACTTAAACCTAACTAACCTAAGAACATCACACACATCCATGCCCGAGGCAGGATTCGAACCTGCGACTGTAGCAGCAACGCGGTTCCGGACTGAAGCGCCTAGAACCGCTCTGTCACATGGGCAGGCGAAACAAAATATCTTTATACAAGTAGCGCAAGCTGTCCTGTAGTTCAAGCCGATCGAACAAACTCACTCCTCAAAAAAAGGTGAACTTATATTTACGTAATACCAGATATGTAGTATATACTTACATTAAACTAATAATAAAGCATCAGAACCAATTAAATACGTGAATGTCAGGGAAAAAAGTATTTACACTTCGCGAGACATAAACCACCGTTTTACCACCGATCTGGTCGTGGATCAGTGACGCTACTCGTTATGTTCTTTTTTCCGTTTTGTTCGTTGCATTTGGTCGTAGCGGGCGTCACATGACATCCGTTGAAGTTCCTTGTTGATCCCTTCACTCTGTTTTCTTATTACAGAGACCAGCCAGCTCTCTGACCGAACACACTTTCTTTTTTTTGTTTTTAATTCTTTGTTGATCTCATTTTGTTCTATTTGGTACGTTGTATATGTTCGGGGCGGACGTCTCATGACACCCGTTCAGGTTGTTCGTTTATCCGTTCACTCAGTTTTTTTTTTTTTATATTACAGAGGGTAGCTAACCCTCTGACCGAACACGCTGGACTACCGTGCCGGCAGGCTGAGCTACCGTGCCGGCACGTTAAATTCATTAGTGGCCAATTCTAATATCTTACAACATGCTGAATGCTTTAATCCTAGCTATGTTACTACCCGAAATTTAATTATAATAAATAGTACCAAGAACAAGGGATTTTTGGTGGTTCCTCGGTGTGTCGCTACCTTCAAATGCCATACTCTCATAATACGCGAGTTATAATAATTCTTTTTCCACGAATATGACGTTTCTCATTATTTTATTGCCACGAATCACACAGTTAACAACGGGTTTTCGAGTGATCTTCAATTGACTGGTGCTCAGAAACAGCATATATACGTGTAGGCTTGAACTCAATGCCAATTTGGCGCATCACAGCTCTGTGCTGAAGGGAGGTGGCGTGCGTGTGACGTAGGTTGCGTTGTGCCATCTGATTGGTCAACGCTCAGACGCACGCTGAGAATATCTGACATGCTAGATATTGCACTGCACCTTCGGAAAGACTCCCGAACGTGCTGTTTCACGCTATGACGTCAGAAACTCGGCACGCTCAACGCTCAACGTTCGGATGCACGGTCCGTGTGCCAATGGCTTCACAGTAAGCTCTGTTCAGAGATGGCGGTGGCCACGGCGCGTGAGTGTTTCGTCTTACACGGCGTTCTGGGAGTACTCCGTCCCTCCCACGTCACTGCCCGTCTTGTCCCATTAGATGAACTGCAATCTGAGGTCGTGCTGAATGCGGATTCCGGCCCGCAGTTCAATTGGAAGTCTGCACCATGCTGCACTGGAGTTTAGAGCAATTTGGTGTCCCAGACTGTAACGGCGTTGGTATGTCCCTCTACTACCCATCAGTGGCGGCTGTACTGAAGGCATTATATGTGGCTACGGATCATTGGTCATCGCGTACGGAGTATGACTGGCACTAGACCAGTCTCATACACAAGCTGTTTAACTCCAATAATCAGGCAATGGAGTTCGAACGAACTGGATGCCTTCGATGCTACTGAAAGACTGACTCTATCCCAGCGAGATGAAGTACTTATGGTCTACGAGAGGCTGTGCTTTTCGCCTTAATTTGTCGTGAGAGAATTGGTTCCGCTCTCTACGGATTGTCAGCGGTCTTCTGTTCTGCTACATTTGCATAACCAGTTTATTTCGGTGTCTTAAATGCTTTGCCAAACTCCTGATACATAATGTTGCATGCTTTTTAGCATTTTTACTTCATGTTACAAGAGCAATTGAGGCAGGTTGGTCTGTACTCGTCTAACAATTTTCCATTGATTTCGCTCACTATCACAAACGGAAGTGTTGATATTGCACTCCAATAACAGGCTAACCGTGTCGAATGTTTACCCCTAGTGAGTGCCCCGTGTTGACACTTCATTGTGCTCGAGCAATGCTATTCTGTTGGGACTCAGAAAATTTTGAATGTCGCGAGCTCTTTCTTCTTATCTCGTGTTTTCTACTGACGATCTCGTGTTTGTACTCTTGTTAACTTTACTATTACAGAGATCGCCTAAATTTTTTTTTAAATTGGTCCTGTGAGCAGCAAATAACTTACTTGGTCTTTCTGCTGCCACTGCTTGATCTGCTGCATTCCATTATTTAACAAAAACATAAAAAAAACCTATTATTCGTGCTGAGTGCAATTCATGTTCTGTATGGCGGATCCTGCTGTTGCTGCAGCAGCTGCTGCTTACTACAACTACATATAATTCAAGAGAAAGGGTTTGGTCAAATCTAAACTCGATAAATGATAACCCAAACAAGTAATTCATTTTTTTTCAGAAACTATATTCTGAAAGCGATTCTTTCTCATTCAATTAACAAAACGCTAGAAGCTCTTTGAACAATCGCTTCGTATGTAAATCTGCCTCCAGTGGCATTAAAGCAATATTACAAATTAATCAAACTCTTGAGACAGACTGAAATACTTCTGAATTAAATACATATTGAAACAATTCCCTGACAATTACAAAAGAAATCGATGACAGAAATCAATACTTAATCTATTCGCCTAACAATGGTTTCCCTTAAGAATTCAACTCCTATCATTATCAAAATTACCGTCTGCTGCTACGCACATACACAAACCCTTTTCTTTAAATTAATAAGCGCGCTGCAAATTATAAAAAATATCAACTCACTACCAAATCCTGTGTCGCTGCTGGCGGACACAGCAGTACGGCAGCTCGGCGACGACCCCTCGCCCAACACACGTGCGCACCACATCAGGGGGGCTCCTACACTGGCTTCCAAACTGCCGCTAATTAATCCGCGTGCTGCGAAGCGCGACAACAATATCTTAGATTTCAGAGCTTATGTATGCGTGCTGTAGCCAACCTTTAAATCCTAAGAGAGTATTGCCAACTCTCAATTTCACATTCCTGTTCCCTTACTTTCTGGATGCTTAACCATTTGTTATGCAGACCTCGCCGCAATGAGAGGACCGTTTATGTAATTTATAATCATGTTTCACCATTATTCGTATGGCAGAATTTGAACAACACGCAGGGTTTACACTGTGCTGATGGCTCTGTACTCCTTGATAACGTTTAAACTTAACTTGTACAATACGCATAATTTCTAAAACAACATCACTCGGAATATCAGCTTCTACTTGCAGCACGTTTTCTGTTCTTATAAGTGTTGGTTTATATGATAATGTCCTATAGTTCATCATAATCAAAGTAATAAAAAATGGACAGAAAGAAGAACTGATTAGTCACTACAAATAGCAGACAAACTTTCTCCACAAACTGGACATTTACTGTATGGATGTACAGTGATCAAAATAAATTTTGCGTATTGCTTTATTGTTGGTACTGGACATAAAAAGAAACAAAACTGATTCTGTTGTGTCAGATACAGTCATAAGAAATCATAAATAAAGAAGATAAACACATTTACACTTGAAAAACACAAACGAGAAAACAAAACTGCGAGCCGTGCTGCAGCTCGAGTTGGTGCTGTTTGTAGGTTTCCGCCATCTGTTGGAGGCCAGACGGTATCGATTAGTTGACATGGTTGCGGTTGTTTGTCTTCTTCTCGTGTTCACTGGCTCTACTCGGTTTCGCAAGCGATGCCTGTCCGCTAGTGGCAGCAGCGACGATTATCGGTATGTAGTGACTGTTTCCCTATCTTTGGGGCAACGTCGTTCTTTTTCCGGGTCGTGTGAATGGACCAGTTGGGGACTCAGGAGGAGCCAGGTCCGCGCAGTGCCAGAACACGACGGGACCGCAAGCGGCACGCATGGACTGCCGGATGGAAGAGCTGTGGTCACGAGGGTGTACGACCTCGTCATAAACCGGATCCAGCAAGCCTTAAGATGAGTGCATTTCAATCCAAATAGAGAAACCTCCACCATTGTGATATCTCGCAGTTCTCCAGTGCTTGCGTTCGCGTTGCTGCTCATAGTGTCGCCAAGGCGAAGAGCAGCGAGTGGAGTGCTTTCTACTCTGGCGGTAGTGGTTCCTTTCTCGTTCCAGGCGCTCTAAACTCAGTGTTCTGGGGACGTAGTGTAGACCGCCGGTTCCGGCTTTGGCGTATTGTTCCATCGTTGTATTTGGTTTATCGGACGTCAGGTAGCTTCAGCAAGATTATCATTAGTCAATCGTTAGACTGCCACTAGCCTAAGTTACCATCTAGTGAAGTGAATGCAACTTTGGCTGCCTGTCTCATCGCTCTAAAGTGTTTGTTGCCGGACCTTCTCAGAGATCGATTGCAGGATTATAAAGTTTACCATCATCTTATTTCACCCTGTTGGTGATCAGTTGCTTGTTTTTTTAATTAATCTTTGCTATTGTATTTGCTGTTTTACAGCAGGTTTCTAAATTTTTTTATATTATTGGCGTTCCTGGCGTGACTGTGGTCATTTGCCATAAAATTCTAATTTGGTATTTGTATTTTAGCAGTAAGCCTTGTTATTTACTGCCATTCCTGGCGTCTGATGGCTTCTGCTGTGTTTATGGCGACTTGCCTTTAATATTTCAATACCTGTAATTTGTAAGTTGCAGCAAGTTTTAAACAATTCTTAATTTATTGCCATTCCTGGCGTGTAAGGCCTTCTGCCCAGATCACAGTGGCTTGTTTTTAAAACATTATCTGTTGCATCTGTATTTAATGGTGATCTGCTAAGTTGTAGCTCACTGAAAACATTATTATTTACACAGTTTTTTAGTCCTTCATTAATAACGTGTGGTATTTTATTTATTGTTGAGTCTGGAATTACTAATTTAAAATAAATTGTGTGTAACTGTAAAAGGCAACCAATAGTAATTGATTACGGCCCCGTCCACAATCGTAACCGATTCCTATTTTCCCTTGATTACCAGGTCTCTAACCGAAACCTCACAAAAAATTTCACTGCAACACTACAATTTCTTCTAGCTGTCATCTTGAATAACACTTGGTTATGAACTAGTTGGTCCTCCTAGTAATTGGAGACACTTTTGATGTGTTTAGGCATATTGCTTATCAAATTTTATATATAAACGTGTGTGATATTGTCCCATTCCTACAGAGCGGCCCCTATGAGGCCTTGTAAGGTCCCCGGAAGGACAGAATGATAGCAAACCGCTTGTTTTAGCATGGGCCATGCGTTCTTAATGTAGCTGACATCTTGAGAATATGGAGAGCTTTCCAGTCGACTAATTCTATGCTCCATTAGGAAGGTGTTTAGCAGACTGTGAGGATGGAGGCGTTCATTGTGATCCAGGAGCGTGAATCCCGCTCCAATATGTTCACCAAATGGAGCCACAATGCGTGCAAGGACGTCGTCTCAATGCTCCACTTCGGTCGTCTTGCCATGTATTGGCACAGCGGGTATCCTACGGCCATACACGATTCCACCGCAAAACGTGACTGAACTGCCTTGATAAGAGTGGTACCTGCAGTACACTTAGGGTGTAAACGTTGTCAAATGGCTCTGAGCACTATGGGACTTAACTGCTGAGTTCATCAGTCCCCTAGAGCTTAGAACTACTTAAACCTAACTAACCTAAGGACGCCACACACATCCATGCCCGAGGCAGGATTCGAACCTGTGACCGTAGTGGTCGCGCGGTTCCAGACTGTAGCGCCTAGAACCGCTCGGCCACCCCGGCCGGCTGTAGACGTTGTCCTCGTCACCTCCACGCATCGGTATTTTTTTTTTTTTTTTTTGAAATTTGTGGTAAGTTCCTATGGGACCAAACTGCTTAGGTCATCGGTCCCCGCGCGGCAAGATCAGTATTGTCAGGGTGGAGACTGATACGGGTCTCGTCGGAAAAGAGCGTTGTGTCCCACTGCTGCCTAGACCACAAAGAGTGGTTTTGTGCCA
The DNA here is from genome assembly GCF_023864345.2 of Schistocerca serialis cubense. Classification (NCBI taxonomy): domain Eukaryota; kingdom Metazoa; phylum Arthropoda; class Insecta; order Orthoptera; family Acrididae; genus Schistocerca; species Schistocerca serialis. The sequence goes on from NC_064643.1 coordinate 601,354,023, forward strand.
ATGTTACAAGAGTATCTTTTCGAACCCGATTTAGAGGAGGAACCTTGAGAGGTGTTCTGCACGTAACACCTGCTCATGGAGCATATTTCGTATCTTTGTGTTGACACCAGCACTCCTGTAGATGTTTGGAAGTGCCGCCGCAGACGTGTAGCACTGTTTTGAGGGTTTCTACTTGCTGTTACAAGCACATGTCGGTCCTCCACTCCTGTTGCATTTCTTCCGCGACCACTTCTGTGCCGGCCGGAGTGGCCAAGCGGTTCTAGGCGCTACAGTCCGGAACCGCGCGACCGCTACGGTCGCAGGTCCGAATCCTGCCTCGGGCATGGATGTGTGTGATGTCCTTAGGTTAGTTAGGTTTAAGTAGTTCTAAGTTCTAGGGGACTGATGACCACAGATGTTTAGTCCCATAGTGCTCAGAGCCATTTGAACCATTTGAACCACTTCTGTGACGATCGACAGCTGATCCTGTCGGTGGAAGCTTCTTCCACATTCTAGACGCATCGCTTCGGCTCCCAATGACATTCGCCGAGACTCTCAACATGTCTCATTCCCTGCCCCTTTAGAGTGGCTATATGGAGCCTCAGATCATTCGTTATTGTTGTCCGAACCATCCTGAAACTGCCCAACTCTCATAATGAAACACGGTACATGTGCTGCAACGGTTACAGGTGACACGTTTGCCATAGGCTACACATAATGTTCCCTCACGGTAGAAACATGGACTGTTTCCGCTGGAATTACAGTACAAACGAGTCAGTGTATTGACACCATAATGTATTTCTGGATCAGAGCATTTAGTATTAAAGTTTTGGCATGCAATATTTATTTTGACCGCTGTAAGAGAAGTACTACCTCGCGGAGGTACCACGTGATTCAAAGATAAAGAAAAATAGATCGGTATGCTACCTTGATTGTACAAAGAAATCCGCCAAGCCTATTGCCTACAGATCTTGCGCTTGCCTCATAAGTCGCAATTTCTCCATTTACGTATCGCAAACGCAGAGCAGTACCAACCGCCTGACACTGCGTGTCTCATCCACTGTACCGTAGAGACGATCCTGATAGTACTGAAGTCCATAACAACGAGAATGAATCAAGGAATTCGCTCTTGATAGCTGAGTAACGTTCCAGTTTGAAGGAAGATTCTCGAAGTACGTACCTCTACGAGGAATATTACAGCTTGTACAGTCATAGGAACATCACAAAAAACAGGTCTGCAGGATGATTCACGAAGTACATGCTTCTAGAAGGAATATTACAGTTTTTAAAATCGTAGGAACACCACAAAAACAAATAGGTGTAGGTAAGGATACTAGATGAGAAATGAAGATGTTAAGTAGGTATACGGAGCATCAGGTCTTCGTTGGAGGACTGCTGTTAATACCCAGCGACACAAAGACGAAGTGGTGCAGCACCTAGGTGCACATATTCCTGTTTCTTATGCATCCCATAGAATTTGGGAATAAGAGTGCAAGGGGAATACACAGAAAACTTGTTGAGGATAATGAACTGCGTGCTTAGCACACGGTTTGCCTTAAACAAACAAAAGAAGGTAACGACGAGTAGTAAAATGGAGAATGTCGACTTCCTTAACAATAAAATTGAATGCGGCCTTATAGTGGGAGAAGTAAACTAATTTTTTTCAATCCAGGAATCAAAATTATACAGGATCTCTGAGGCAAGGATTATCTCGAAGTAGACTGGTACAGGAAGAAAAAGCTTTGTTCAATACAGTGCTGTGCAACAAGAAACTGAAAGTACTTGAAATGAGATACTATCGAATAATTTAAAAGAATAGTTGTACATATAAGGTACGAATTGAAGAGTTATTAAGAAGAATAGGAGAGGAAAGAAATTACTAGAATCGCACCAGAAGAAGGAACGGAGGGACGAGTTCCTGGAGCATCTCGTGCGGCAACCAGGGAAGTTAATTTGGCTCAAAAGGAATAGTAGAGGCAAAGATAGTATGCGCAGACAGAATAGTACATGAAATACAAATTAGCAGGATGGTAGACATCTTAGTTAAGTACAAAAGAAAATATTAGATCCTTGCACGGAAAGACAGACAGCATATGACCAGTCGAAAGACTGATGACTTACAAGGGGAGGCCGCCAATTGTGAAATTCAGATTCGATTCATACCGCGCATAATAAAAGCTCATGGCCAGAGGTGTAATGTGGCAAAGCACCAAGATGCACTTCTCAGCCGTTGTCGAGAAAATCTACAGTTAAAAGAAACCGTTGCGGTAAAATACTCTCTACGATTACTAATTCTCCACAGCGTCGTGGCGCAGCGGTAAGCGCTCGGGTTCGTAATCCGAAGGTCGCCGGATCGAATCTTGCGCTATGCAACTTTTTTTTGTAGTATTCGTTTTTTATAATTCAAATATATATATATATATATATATATATATATATATATAATTCCCGGCAATCAGTTGCAACAATTATGCATATAATAAGTTGTTGAAAGTCGTTTGTCGTGGAAAAACTGGCGACATCATTATGTTTTCCGCAAACAAAGTTGTATTTCACAAATGTTATTAATTGTCTTCATAATGTTAACCACGTATAGTTAACGGAAGACGTAGAAACGATATTCCGAAACGAATACGTATAGCGTAAGTCAAACGTTCGAATTAGAATAGAGACCCCACGAACACAAATTTGCTGTGGCAGGTATGAAATATAAACTCCGTTACTCGCTCGTTACACTTGAATGACAGATGTTGAATGGGCCGAAACGAGCCGCCGCATAACAGCGTAGTTGCCTGCTAACTTCGAAAGAAGGTAGATGCGGTCCCTAGCGCAACTTATAACATTGTCGAAAATCAGTGCGGACGGGAGAGCTTTGGTACACCCTGTTAAAAAAAAGCGGAAAAATGGAGGCGGTACAATTGGAGAGCGATCCGCCTTCACCAACATGCATAAGCAATTCATTAATACTATATATATATATATATATATATATATATATATATATATATATATATATATAAAAATTACAAAAAACTAATAATAAAAAAAATTGCATGGCGCGAGATTCTATCCGGCGACCTTCGGATTACGAACCCGAGATCTTACCGCTGCGCCACGACGCTGTAGAAAATTATTAATCGTCGAGAGTATTTCACCGCAACGGTTTCTTTTAACTGTCGATTTTCTCGACAACGGCTGAGAAGTGCATCTTGGTGCTTTGCCACATTACACCTTTGGCCATGAGCTTTTATTATGCGCGGTATGAATCGAATCTGAATTTCACAATTGGCGGCCTCCCCTTGTTAAAGAGAAAAAAAATGCGATCTAATATCTATGGTATCATCTTGATGGCCGCGAGTGTGTTTTGATTCATCTGACTGATTCAAACAGCATATCACTATTTAAGTGAGTTACAGGCAGTTCCTTATTTTTTATCACGTTGACGAACATTTCACCCTGCAGCTTTTGTTGATTTGTAAGCGTGCGTTGTCCTTCGAAGTTGTCGTGTGCCATCTGCAGAAACAACTATAGTCGGCAATACTGCCTAAGAACTGTAGTAGTTCAGCGTGCGTCAACAGGCGGTGTTGATTGGCTGCAGCTGCTTCACGGACTCCTCTGGCCATTAGGCTAATTGGCCTGAAACACGCTAAGGGAGTTCCGCAGCAAAAGTCCCTACCCTCTGGGAGCGCTCGCCCCAGTCAACTTGTTAGCGCCTCTCCCTGCGGTGAGACAAAACTTAGGCAATTCCGAAGTAGTAGCGTGATACACTCCAACGTAAGATACAGAACACACACTTTATACAAATCACTTTGAAGATCATTGCAAAATCATTTCACTGCGCGTTAATGGCTGAAACCGCTCACAGAATATTAACTTTTCAATATGAGACACATTTTCATACCATCGTCTAGCGGACTCTAATATAATCATCATGAAAGCATACTATTTTTCTGTAAGGAAAGAGGCGTATGTAATACTATAATGGCATTACTTTGTTTTGTACTTACTGTGTAGTTCAAAGTGCTTCTATGAGGATATTATATCATGGCAGTTTTAGGTGGCGAGTGTTTTGCAAAAAATGTTCAAATGTGTGTGAGATCTTATGGGACTTAACTACTAAGCTCATCAGTCCCTAAATTTACACACTACTTAACCTAAATTATCCTAAGGACAAACACACACACCCGTGCCCGAGGAAGGACTCAAACCTCCGCTGGGACCAGCTGCACACTCCATGACTGCAGCGCCGTAGACCGCTCGGCTAATCCCGCGCAGTGTTTTGCACTATGGTTGCGTAAGATACTGGTAAAGGTCGAGTCTGAACTACCACTGCCAACCGCAGCAAACAATTGCGCTGTATCCACTACCAAATGCTTTGCGTACTTCAATTTGCTTTGCGCTGTGGGGTGTTTGTTCTTTTTTTCTGATTTTGGAATGAGTGAGGAGACTAATCCCGGTGCGTAAAGAGATTCGATTGAGACTGTCAACAAAAGAAAACGAATCACCGAACCTTATGACTGTTATGTCAGTTCTGCTTTCGTCGAAACACAACACGCGTACATAGGATGGCAGCCCTCGAAAAGGGGGGCGGGGCTTGTTCCCCGCACCGTTCTTTTCCCATCGGACAATCCAAGTTGTCGTTTGCTTACGGTAGAGGTCGACTGCCACCACATACTGTCCACATATTATAAGCCGTGTGTCCATGGTTGTAATTGAACTCAAATATTTATGTAACGTTGTGAAAGCAATGGGCCTACAAACGGAAGCATAATGTCCCTCTGATGCATGGTGCTCCATCTTAATATCAATGTGCGTTACTTCTTACAAGTAACGGTGAACACACTTGAGTATGACACATAAGCACAGTTAGTTGGGGCTCAGTTTTCCGCCTATACAGGGTGCTACAAAAAGGTACGGCCAAACTTTCAGGAAACATTCCTCACACACAAAGACAGAAAATATGTTATGTGGACATGTGTCCGGAAACGCTTACTTTCCATGTTAGAGCTCATTTTATTACTTCTCTTCAAATCACATTAATCATGGAATCGAAACACACAGCAACAGAACGTACCTGGATGTTTGTGATGTCCTTAGGTTAGTTAGGTTTAACTAGTTCTAAGTTCTAGGGGACTAATGACCTCAGCAGTTGAGTGTCATAGTGCTCAGAGCCATTTTTGAACAGAACGTACCAGCGTGACTTCAAACACTTTGTTACAGGAAATGTTCAAAATGTCCTCCGTTAGCGAGGATACATGTATCCACCCTCCGTCGCATGGAATCCCTGATGCGCTGATGCAGCCCTGGAGAATGGCGTATTGTATCACAGCCGTCCACAATACGAGCACGAAGAGTCTCTACATTCGGTACCGGGGTTGTGTAGACAAGAGCTTTCAAATGCCCCCATAAATGAAAGTCAAGAGGGTTGAGGTCAGGAGAGCGTGGAGGCCATGGAATTGGTCCGCCTCTACCAATCCATAGGTCACCGAATCTGTTGTTGAGAAGCGTACGAACACTTCGACTGAAATGTGCAGGAGCTCCATCGTGCACGAACCACATGTTGTGTCGTACTTGTAAAGGCACAAGTTCTAGCAGCACAGGTAGAGTATCCCGTATGAAATCATGATAACGTGCTCCATTGAGCTTAGATGGAAGAACATGGAGCCCAATCAAGACATCACCAACAATGCCTGCCCAAACGATCACAGAAAATCTGTGTTGATGACGTGATTGCACAACTGCGTGCGGATTCTCGTCAGCCCACACATGTTGATTGTGAAAATTTACAGTTTGATCACGTTGGAATGAAGCCTCATCCGTGAAGAGAACATTTGGACTGAAATGAGGACTGACACATTTTTGGATGAACCATTCGCAGAAGTGTACCCGTGGAGGTCAATCAGCTGCTGATAGTGCCTGCACACGCTGTACATGGTACGGAAACAACTGGTTTTCCCGTGGCACTCTCCATACAGTGACGTGGTCAACGTCACCTTGTACAGCAGCAACTTCTCTGACGCTGACATTAGGGTTATCGTCAACTGCACGAAGAATTGCCTCGTCCATTGCAGGCGTCCTCGTCGTTCTAGGTCTTCCCCAGTCGCGAGTCGTAGGCTGGAATGTTCCGTGCTCCCTAAGACGCCGATCAGTTGCTTCGAACGTCTTCCTGTCGGGACACCTTCGTTCTGGAAATCTGTCTCGATACAAACGTACCGCGCCACGGCTATTGCCCCGTGCTGATCCATACATCAAATGGGCATCTGCCAACTCCGCATTTGTAAACATTGCACTGACTGAAAAACCACGTTCGTGATGAACACTAACCTGTTGATGCTACGTACTGATGTGCTTGATGCTAGTACTGTAGAGCAATGAGTCGCATGTCAACACAAGCACCGAAGTCAACATTACCTTCCTTCAATTGGGCCAACTGGCGGTGAATCGAGGAAGTACAGCACATACTGACGAATCTAAAATGAGCTCTAACATGGAAATTAAGCGTTTCCGGACACATGTCCACATAACATCTTTTCTTTATTTGTGTGTGAGGAATGCTTCCTGAAAGTTTGGCCGTACCTTTTTGTAACACCCTGTATACGCCGCACGTGGAATATACCGAACTACAATGTACATAATGTGTAACATTGGAGTTCATAAACTCAGTATTAGATTTATTTCATTGTCTCTGTTACCCACAGTTTTACTGTATGATAAAAGAGAATAGATTTTTATAATATTCATTAGAATGTTTATAACATCTCATACAGTTCCCATTATGAAATAGAATAAATAAAAAAAATTGTTTTAAAAATGTATGTCATAGGTTCTACGACAGCATGCTGTGATACCTATTGGCAACTAGTCTTGTTAAATAGCTACTGTTAGTAAGCCACCTGCACAACCGTTATGTTATAGAACAGAAATTAGCGGTTTATGTCATGAATATTATTATAAATTACGTAAAATGCGATGGTCTTGACAGTACCTCTCCCACAGTACAGGCACTTCATTAGTGCTGTCACAGTGACCTTGAGACAATAACATACAGCTAAATACAGTCAATATCATTTACAAGCCTACATATTAGCTGTGACAAAAGTGTGTTTTACACAATGTCAAATATGATTATATGATATGATGTGGAAAACATTATCTCTAGTACCCCTGAATTTAATTGACTAAACAGGCATAGTAACTATAAAATGTCACAACATATCGTTCACAAAGTGTGAGGTATAATATATCCCTCTACAAACTTAGTCCAACTAACACTGAATGTATACCAGCAAATTAGATCATATAGATTTTAGTAGATGTACTGTATGACAAAACCTGATTACCATAACAAGCTAACACGCTGTTGTTCTTATTTAACTAGGTATTTCCAAGGCAGCAGTGGACGCAAAAAGTAAAATGCTACAGTTTATAGCATACAAACTGAAATAATATGAATCATAATAATCATTACACAGTATCATTAGGTACTCATAGTCCCTAGCACGTCTTAAATGCAATGAAGTTAAACAGGTATGGACACTACAACCATTATATATGTGTCAGGTAATAGATATAAGATGTATGCATTAGAATGTACCTATGTGTTCTACTCTATAGGATTACTGAATTAAGTACATTAGCAAGTGAAGATTTTCAGAAACATATGCAACTAGTTACTTTTGTGATGGTTCAGTTTTTATTATACGATGGCCATTTCAAAGTCAGGTATCAGATATCCATCCTATGGTAAACAGTTTTTAATGAACGCATTGTGGGGGGGAGGTCTATGTGCGCCTGTGGAAAGACGAAAAACCTGAAGAAAACTAAGCACAGAATGTGGAAAGGTGTCTGGAATTACTTACGTCATAAGATCGACTTGAATGGATCCCTTACAGTTATTTGCGTCCGTGGGATTAATCCTATTCATAAACCTCTTTGGTGAACATAGATTCTTAACCAGTTATGTCCACAAATTTGCCACAAGCAACAACTCCCACATGATTTACAGGAGGTGAACAAACCAGATATTATTAATTAAGGTAATGTCAAAGATCTTGCGTTAGAGCTGGTACTTTCTGTGATCAACAGTCCTATTTTCGAAAATTGGACAATGATCTAAAATGAAGTTGATTTAAATTACATTCATTATTACAAAAGTGCGGTGCATTCATTATTACAAAATTAACGTCTTCTACTTAAAAAATTATTTAGAATTCAAGGCGATATCTCTCTTACATTTTGTGTGTGTAAAGAGTAAGTTTTTAAGGATCCTTTAAAAATTTTAACAAATGTGTTTTTACTGAATCATTTCGTTTAAGATGGTGTGGAGTTCTTTATAGATATGGGTGAAAATTTCTCTTCATTCCAGAAGATCCGTTTTTACTCCCTTATAGAGTTTCAATTATGGGGGATGCTTTTTGGGCTTGTAATGGAATGTCAGTTTTGTACTAGATGGGTAGATAATCTGTATTTATGTAGAATTTTTTAAATGGAGAGTGTCGAGGCACTTTTTGTATCGAATTCGAAAGTTTCTTGTTTTGTCAGTTGTCACAAATTTATTTATATACACCAGATTTGTGAATATGAAAACTTATTTCGATTTTGTTTCTTTTAAAAAACCTTGCGAGTTTATACGAGATATTACCATGAATAGGCGTAGAGACATATTTATTTTCTTCTGCTACTGTGCACTGGTATGTTTTACAATTACTTCGTCAACGGTGGATGGATCATAACCATTGTATCTCATCAGCAACGGACGAGACACATAGTGATCTCACAATAGTTACGTCTTGAAAGTAGAGTTTTCGTCAAGTTTCTGTAATTAGTGAGAGAAGACTGATCGTGTATCGCAACAATAAGGGCAAACAAGATAAAAAACTGAAAGAAAAAAATTCGGAACATAAAAACATGCTTATCTTTAGGAAATAGGGCTGTAGAACGACCTCTGGCGTGTGACAAGATGAGAGCAAATGCAGACGCCAACCAAAACTATCGCACTGATGATGCTTTAAAGTGAGAAAGGCAAAACGCGTCTGAGAGAAATAAAATACAATGCAGCAAGAATAGGTGGTTTCTATTTAGAAAACAAATATAAACTCACAATGTTTAAAAAATATTAATACATAAAAAGTGAAAAATGTACAAATCTTATTTAAGAGCCTTGTCTGTGTACAATGTTTCATACAATGTCATTGTATCCAAGTGTAATTCATAACTATGAAACTGAGCCAAAAATGCCTTTCAATAGAATCTTTAAAACATACATTACTCAAGCTATCATATTGCACTTTTGAGCTTAATAATGAATTAAGGATGGGTATGCCTTTTTGCAGGACACAAAGATTGTTTTGTTTTAACACCCGAATGTGTTTCACCACACTTGTGGCACCCTCAGTGGGTTTTTTCTTTCATTTTTCTGAAATGCATATATACAGATTATGTTTAGGTTAGGAAATACGTTACATCAGATTCTGTTGTTATTTAAATTCTTATATAGACCTAAAAGGCATCCTTTGGCACCCAACGGAAATCAGCCACATGTTCTAAATTAGAAGACAATGTCATCTGAAAACGTGAGGGATGCTATAAAACCGCCTGTATTGAATTTTTGTGCATAATCCTATTTTCAGAACGTGTGTTCAGGCAAAACTCGCAGCATATGACCACTTTTGGCCTGACCATTGTAGTATTTGGGTAGTCTTGAGCTGTGACAAGTTTGTTTTTGGGTGCCAATCTTGTTTTTGTGTAGTTGAGCTGAACCTATGGACAGCAGTAGAAGTTTTTGAAGCTCAGGTATTGCGAACTATTTCGTACAGTTTGTTATTCATCGATTATGTTTCATATTTTGGTAGGCTTTACTCATGTTTTCTCCTGTTCGTTTGTGAATATTGCGTCTTGCTATGCTGTTAAGGCTTGGAAGCACGTTTCCCTGGACAAATATTAGTTTCTGATGGACTTCCGACAGTCTTTTGTTTACTGTTTTGTTTTGGTTTGACATACATGAACTTTGAATCTCTTCCGTTTGTTTTCATTCCGTGTGAGTGTATGTAAGTGTGCGTTTTCAGATAATTATTTAGAGTGTTTATAGTGTTCTGTTACTTACAAGGGAACCTCCCCATCGCATCCCCCTCAGATTTAGTTATAAGTTGGCACAGTGGATATTCCTTGAAAAACTGAACACAGATCAATCGAGAAAACAGGAAGAAGTTGTATGGAACTATGAAAAAAACTTCTTCCTGTTTTCTCGATTGATCTGTGTTCAGTTTTTCAAGGCCTATCCACTGTGCCAACTTATAACTAAATCTGAGGGGGGTGCGATGGGGAGGTTCCGTTGTTAGTACTGTTTGGTGACTGATAACTTTTTTGCCCTATGTGATACCTTTTTGGATGTGCTAATTTTCTTCTATTGTTAAAAATTGGTACAGATAGCTGGTGTGTTTTAGGATGAGGAGTGCCACTGGGGTAGTGGTTGTTTTCGATGGGTAGTCTGCAAATGTGGAATGTCTGCTATCACTTTCCAGTGCTCACAGTATTTGCTGATTAGCTGGTATATTCCTGCGTTGTTGAATTTCTCTTTGGGAATGTTGGGCGTTTCTAATCTTTACTGCAGAGTGTAGTTTCTTTTATATGCCACAGCATATCCAGTTTTCTCATGAAGTTTCCTATTCTGCGTTATTTTCTTAACAAACGTAAGAGTGAGCTATGTTTTATTGTTGTTTGTGGTTTCTTCACCTTGTGTGCCTTGTGTTTTATCTGTTGCGTGGTTGTTGCTGGTGTGGTGTGCTGTGACGCTGTTGAGTGCGTTCTGTGTCTGTTTTGTTTTTTATGGTTTAGTTTGTCAATCTGTCTGATTATGCATAATTCTTACGTGTAGCCACCTCTTTCCGTCGAGATTCGGTTCCTTCGGTGTAGGAGGTATCTGAGCTGACTTGCTTGTAGGTTGTCAGCTTATTTTCAGTAACTATGCTGGTTCATGTAGGCTTTCTGTATGTTGAGAACCGGTGTTTGTGGTTTTTGTTTTCTGTTGTAATGCCTAGGAAATTTATTTTTTTGACTCTTTCAGTTCAAGGGTGAAGTATATTTTAGGGGAACACTATTGACATCTTTGTGTAATTATATTAACCAACCATGTATTTCATCTGTCAAGCAAATTATGTCATCAACCTGCCAGTACTAATATATTACTTTGTAGTGTTTTGGTCCTGTTATTACTTCAAAGCTTTTGTTTCTACCGTGATTAAGGAAGATGCTGGCCAGCAGGCCACTTATAGGTGACCGCCTGGGGAAGTCCTTCCTGTTGGATGTAGAATTCATCTTTATATCTGAAACAATTTTGTCCTGTGATTACCTTCAAAGTAATTGAGACTACTTGTCTGTATTTGTGGGATAATGCATGACTGTTTTAGTTGTCTGTTTAGTTCTGATTGTTTCATCAATTTGTATGTGCGTGTACATTGATGTGATGTCGAATTAGAGCAATGTAGCTGTGTTGGATACATTCATATCTTTGATTTTTGTTGATTAGGTCATTAGTGTTTTCTAAGCTTGTATTGTTCGTGTAAGTTTAGTGTTTTTGTAGAAACATGTGCATATCAGACTATGTGATACACTGATGCAGTTGTGATATCAATCCAGGTCTCATCGGAGTATCAGGCTTGTGAATCTTTGGCGAACTTCTGCGTGTAAATGTCCTGGAGTTCTTTTGTGTTGTTATTTTTATTTGACTTTGTAACAGTGTCAAGTTGAAGTTTTTTTAGTAGTTTCCATACGTGCCTTTCGAATCTTTGAGTGCGGTCACGTTTTAGCTTTGTTATTTGGTTTCATGTTATGAAAATTAGAGGGTTTCTCAGTAAAGTTCTTTTCATACATGAGAACCAAAGCTATTTCCTTGTCTGTTCTTGTGACCATTGAATTGTGTGTCTTCAGTTTTTTGTTTATCTCTTTGACTGTTTTCAATGCAGGGCTGACAAGAGAACTGATAACAGAATAAATCATCAGAAAGAACAAAAATACCATCAGTGATAACAAGGTAACCATAGACGAAATAGTCAGTCATGCCAACCGTGGTTTGCCAGTGATTACTGACGAATGGTGCACAAGTACGCACATTTACAGTTTTAAAAAACAAATAAAAATGATTAGTAACGTCATGTTGTCTTTTTTATCACCACGAATACGTATTTAAAAATGGGACTCAGTATATAAACATAAAAATGACAGTAGCTTTGGCTAGAATACAAAGGAACGAATACTAATGATCAGATGGTAACTATTGAAACAACTTTCCGCCCACTGTAGCTGAGTGGTCATCACGACAGAATGTCAATCCGAAGGGTCCGGGTCCTATTCCGGACGGGGTTGGAAATTTTCTGCACTCAGGGACTGCGTGTTGTGTTGTCCTAATCATCATCATTTCATTTTCATTGACGTGCAAGTCGCCGAAGTGGCGTCATATCAAAGATTTGCACCCGGCGAACGATCTACCCTAGTCACACAACATTCACATTTTTATTGAAACAACTGTCGCTGATTTCTGGTTAGCATAGGCATCTAACGGTTTATAGAGAGAGAGCTCCGACCGTCGATCTTCGCCCGATGAGTTGAACAACCAATAATTTGCAACGGCTTCTCTCATCGACTCCAAGCTCCACCAGTGGGTATATATACGATATGTTTTTATTTTGTAACTATTTTGCTTATCTGAGGTTAATAATGTGAACAGCTGTATTATTCATGGCTTACTTTATTAGTTTCAGAGACGTTACTGGTCTGAAGATGGTCTATGTACGAGTGAAACCGGTTACCATACCATAGAAATAAACAGAGATTTCGATCTGGACTGATTGTTTTTGTTACATTACGATATAAGAGAGCTGACATTCCAATTAAGGCGTCAAAAATTATTAAAAAATTGAACTGTTCGAACTGCAAAAGTGAAATTAATATTTTTGTGCAGCTGACGACTACTGAACAACAGATATGAGTAAAATCTTTCGATACAGTTCTTAAAAGGCTTGCTCTTTAGCCTACGCATAGTATTACAGTGCGCTTTCAATAATATCTTCTACAGAGTCGCTGATCTGCCATACTTGGTGTACTCTGTTTGAAAATATGCTTCTTTGGGTATGACCTTATAGTTTGCTTATTTTTCTTCTTGCATTCCACATGCAGAAGTAGAATAGCTGAGTTATCTTGGTCTGCTAAGAATGTATTAGTTTCCAAACAGCCATCGCTCGATCAAAGTAGAATACATAACCAGAATAAAAAGCTACTTCTGTGCCTCTATTCTATTGGTACCAAGGTTGTTTCCTTTATTGGATACCAAATCACAAACGAAGACAGAAACCTGATGCTCAAAATATAGAAATCCCAAGTTTTATTACTGTTTTTCCGCTAAGTATGTATCTGATTTCAGAGAGTAAAAGTACTGAATTTCATTCTTTAAGATCAAATGTATTAGACATAGGATGTTCTATAACTCCATTTGAAAAAGCGAAGTTGAAACCAACACCTCTGCAACTAACACAGCTTTAAAAAGCGACTATGTGGCATTTATTTAGGACTTACAGCGCAACTGGATGAATTGAGCGCTTCCGAAAATATTTGCAGTGCACAACATAGCTGAATCGCCCTATGCAGTGTCTATTTATCCATCTCAGATGGTCACAGGAAATCGATCCGAGCGCTTTCAGATGCGGCGGCCAGCAAGAGTAACCTCTAATACAAGGTGGTACTCGACGTAAGTTGGACATATCTTTCCTATTAACGGCAGTTGAATGATGACATCAAATGAACTGGCAGGCTTTCTGCCCCATAAACTCTGTTGTTTTGCAGACCTACATTAATGTGTATTCTATAGTAGGAATTGAAGGCCGCTTGGCAAGAAGTCATTGTTGTGCTCACAAGGAACCCCTTGAGCCCAAGGTCGCAAAAGGCGAATGATGTTTACGGCATTCGACGTCCCAGATATTACCTAGCATGCAGTCACGATATTGCCTGCTAATGGCATCAGGGGCAGGATTGGAGGTATCCAACGGTGAGCACAGCATGAGGCTACGGAGTGTAGTTGCACTGCTTAGTCGACGAGTAGTGCGAGTGGTTTTGATACACAACAGAGCAATGACAACCATAAACAAAGCAAACATTGCATATCTATAACATCAGTTGCCGAAGTTGGCATTTCGCTAGAAAGGGACTCGAGGAAGAGTCAGAAAGGAGCAGCAGGTGAAATTTTACCTCTTCTGTAAGATGAGTCAGTGGAATGTGAGGTGTCGTAAACGCTCGACTGTGCGAACAATGTACAGTAGGAGCACAATGATAACGATACGTCCAGAATGAGATTTTCACTCTGCAGCGGAGTGTGCGCTGATATGAAACTTCCTGGCAGATTAAAACTGTGTGCCCGGCCGAGACTCGAACTCGGGACCTTTGCCTTTCGCGGGCAAGTGCTCCACCAACTGAGCTACCGAAGCATGACTCACGCCCGGTACTCACAGCTTTACTTCTGCCAGTACCTCGTCTCCTACCTTCCAAACTTTACAGAAGCTCTCCTGCAAACCTTGCAGAACTAGCACTCCTGAAAGAAAGGATATTGTGGAGACATGGCTTAGCCACAGCCTGGGGGATGTTTCCAGAATGAGATTTTCTGGAAACATCCCCCAGGCTGTGGCTAAGCCATGTCTCCGCAATATCCTTTCTTTCAGGAGTGCTAGTTCTGCAAGGTTCGCAGGAGAGCTTCTGTAAAGTTTGGAAGGTAGGAGACGAGGTACTGGCAGAAGTAAAGCTGTGAGTACCGGGCGTGAGTCATGCTTCGGTAGCTCAGTTGGTAGAGCACTTGCCCGCGAAAGGCAAAGGTCCCGAGTTCGAGTCTCGGTCGGGCACACAGTTTTAATCTGCCAGGAAGTTTCATATAACGATACGTGCTTAACAAGTGAAATAGGTGTCAAGCCATGTTCCCTTCTCCAGTGAAACGTAGTAAAGGAAAATCGTTGTTCTAGGAGCGGGTACTAAACATAACTACGAACATGGAAGATCATCCGCAGCACAGTAAAAAAAAAAAAAAAAAAAAAAAAAAAAAAAAAGTATGAACCAATTTCGAATAAGTCCGCAGCAGTGCGACCGTGTAGTACATAACAAAAACTATGGCTGTTCAAGTGAAGACAAGGAGCACTTATTACAGGAACTGGTGTTTGCGCTTTTCAAGGATGCTCGATACAATTTAGAGGATGTGCATGATGGTGAGCTATAACGTTATGCACATCAGACTGAGCGCGACATCCGTTACAATGATTTCAAGAGCAGCAGTGTATGATTACTTAACTTCAAACAGTGCTACACAATGGAAGACGTAAGATAACGATATTTCAGATTGTCAGTTTGACCTTGCACAGCAGACTGAGTAATCGGTCTGAAAATTTGTAGCCGGCCACGGTGGCCGAGCGGTTCTAGGCGCTTCAGTCCGGAACCACGCTGCTGCTACGGTCGCAGGTTCGAATCCTGCCTCGGGCATGGATGTGTGTGATGTCCTTAGGTTACTTAGGTTTAAGTAGTTCTAAGTCTAGGGGAGCCATTTGAAACATTTTGAAAATTTGTAGATGAGATAAAGAAACTTCTTCCATCGCTCAGTAGCGAATTTGTTTTCATCTCTGACCAATCGGGATTTAAATAGGAAACGCGTATCAAAGGAACCCTGGAAATCAGAAGTACCAGGATGATCTACTATCAGGGCCTTAACACATTCGTATAAAATTATGCCTACTGTTAATCTGAATGGTAAATTGGGTGGAAAGTTATGTATTATGCTGCAAGAAGGTGGGGATGATCTGCCCCCTACGATTCTTTCTCGTGTGCGTGATCTTGTAAGGGCAGTAGGGAATATTTACGTTACAGCAAGCAAGAGTGGGAAAATGGGCGTAAGAAAACTATAACTGTGATATGGGCACTACTTTCGGCCAGCAGCTAGTCAAAGTAACTTGCTTTTTCATTATTTCTGAACTGCATATAAGAATCATACTCCTTTAGAGCAAACCACCCCCCCTTATAAGTGTGTGACGTTGCAATTCATACCACCTGGAACGACCGGACAAATTCGGCACCTGGATGTCTGTTTTTTTCGTGCCTGCAAAACATATTATCGCGCTATCTGCAACTACATCTGAGAGAATAGCCACTCTGACGATTCACGAAGCCACGACAGATTGTTTCGCTTTCGGGTGCGTGGCACCACATTCCATCAGTTCTCGTCATCCCTTTGCACCAACATGATTCTATATGCATGCTCTAAGAGTGAATACACACCTGAACGTCATGCACAGCTTGTAGCTCCCAACGAGTTCATCTTCGATCTCGATGGTGCGAACCCTCGTGATCGCTGCAGCGCGCCATTTTTCATTCGGTATTCATGGTGCAAGTTCATTGTTTCTTTTGAACATTTCTTCAATGTCGATGATGTCCCGTTTGTCAAGTGTAGCACATATATCCCATAGAAAGTTGATCTCAGCACCTCCCAGACACTCTTTTTCTGTCACCCTCTGATGCACATGTTGATTCATTAGCAACTAATACTTTTCCTATTGTAGCTGTTAACATAACACTTTCAAATGAGACTTACTAAAGATTGAACATGCGACCGCGCTCTCAAGGGTTTCCCTATCATACTTAACTGTGGTTAAGAACCGTGTTTATTTCTCCTAAATCTAGTAGTATGCTTTGCGAAGGCAGCGTTGAGAAGTTCCCGCAATACTTGTCCTCATTTCTAATCCCTATTTGTATAGGGACATCTATTGAAGCATGCTTCTTCGCCTGTGTTTTTATATTTAAAAAAAAAATAAAAAAACTTGTACCCATATCTGTCGATACGGGAATCCAGCTTCACGAAACTGCCAATTGGTAGCACAGACGCGCGCGCCGGCAGCTGAGTTTGTTGGGTCCCGTCACGTCGCCATAGCACTCGGGCCGATTGCCACGAAGCGCCGCAGAGAGATACGTACTCGTAGCTTTCGCTGAGGGGCGAGGTGTGTTGCGAATCTCAAGTCGATGCCGACTGATCTTCCAACCAGGAGAAGTCACGCCCTCCCTTAGGTGAAACGGTACGTCCTGCTAAGCGAAATTTATGTAGTTCCGTGGTTCGTATATACGTTCCTCAATCAAGTTTGTGGGACGCTACTTTCATCCCAGTCAGAATAAGAGAGATCACTCTCTACACTCGCTCATTTTGTCCTTTGTCTCCATAAGCAGTAATCACGACATTTGTGATATACTCTAATTTAGTGAATATAGCGTTTGAACACAGAAATAACCAGGATATGGAATAACATTAATGACTTTCATTAATAAATGAACTAAAGCTTACTTCTAGGAAGTGTTTTATTCAAACGACCCTTACTTTCGTGACGTCAGGTAACACGATCACATACCTTACACAATATCTCCTCGTTGTTAACCCCCTCTTCATATTATGTCCGTCTGCCGATAGTTATGAACTGAAACTCAGTACAAGTTCATGAGGGTATTTTTGACCCGTCGTTGGAACTTCAAAAATGCGTGATTGTTTCACCAGACGCGTGTCGCTTTATTGAGGTAAAGCATCTTCAGTGGTCTGTAATTATTTACATTTTGATTTGCTTTTTAGATCGCAAATCGGTTCGTTAAGGGTGGGTTGGTTTGTACTTACGGTGATTTTTCGACTGCTTTCTCGCTTACATCACCGTAAGTACGAACAAACCCACTCTTAACGAACTATATTTCGATGTAAAAAGCAAATCAAAATGTAAATAAACTTAATTACAGACCACTGATGATGCTCTACCTCAATAAAGCGAAACGCGTCTGATGAAAAAATCACGTGTGTTTGTAGTTGCAACGACGGATCAAAAATACCCACATGAATTATAAAGCAGCTACGGACACTATGGCCACACAAATGCAGAATTTAGCAGTATACGTTTTTGAGACATGAAGAAGGGATGTTACAGCGGTGGAAAGAGAATAGAGTGACACGGAAACAATTTCCTGAATGAATAACACGTTGAGTAGAATTGTAAATGCTTCAACTTATGACAACAGACGTTTTGTTCATCTGCTACTCTCCTCATCGATGTTTTATGCTTCCCTCGCGGTATGCTTCTACGGTATTACAAAAGCGCACTCTGTAGCGGTGTAGCTGTAATTTCGATGTAAGAGATGATTTCACTTGTCACAATAAGCTCCTCACATTCCGCTCCCAGATCTGGAGTGACACAAGGTTCCCCACCCAAGAAAATCTGCGGGAAACTGAATCATATTTATTCCTGAATAGTTGAAAATTGCTTATACCTTTCGGCCTTAGGTTCTTGAATGCTCGTAACAAGTGCATTAAAGAATAATAATGTAATTGCAACTTTAGATCTGTGGTGCACCTTTCAAGAATTTCTATTTAAAAGCCAACTGTGACTTCACACGCAACATTCACACTAATAGTCAATAGTAACGTCGAACGCACGACATTCCATAACTAAATCCCATTACACTCGGTTCATAAACAATTTATATTTCACTCTGTGTTCTGTATGTTGTTATGTTTTCCAAAAATACTTAAAGTGTAAGTAACTTCTGCATAATATTCCACACTGACTTCCGACATATAGTAAGAAAGTTTTGTTCTACTTCATTATAATTTACCAGAACTACCATTCTTACTACTTTCCTCTTACTTATATTTACTCTCAATCCATATTCTGTACTCGATGTACTCGACAGGCTTTCTTTCCTTTCAACAGACCCCATAATTCGTCTGCACTTTCAGTGATGATGATTACGTCATCAACGAATCTTACTGTTCGCATCCTTTCATCTAGAGATAATTCCAGTCTTGACACTTTTGTCTTATTTCCGTCACTGCCTCTACCATGTATAGATTGAACAGTAAGGGCGGAAGACTACATCCCAGTCTTACACCCTTTTTTATCCGAGCTCTTCGTTTTAGGTCTTCCAGTCTTTATTGTTCCCTCCTGATTATATACACGAAATTGCTGTCCGGTATAATTACCAGCTTTTTCACATTTCATGTTTCCTTTCACTCCGTTTGCGTGACTTACTGGACAAGACATTATTTCATAGTCTCAAACATTCTCAATCACTCACAAATACAAGATTCGTTATTCACGCACACTTGTCATTCACTCTACAGAGATTCCAATGTTCTGCAAACTGTAACTTGTTCGTAACTGTTGAAAATCTTTTATCTTAAGTAAATTTTTATACCAGCAAAATTTTGAAAGCTGTTCAATTCCAAAGGACACAGATAATTCATGGTTTTATGTAATTGTATAATAAAAAGATTCATTAACACTGGCTGATGGAAACGGGTAAATGTGGAATCACATCCAGCGATGTGATCTGCAGAGGCACAAAACTGCCTCTGAGACCGAACTGTATTTTGCTACGGCATAGCTCTAAGAAGATCCTCATTGAGTGGGCTGATGGAAGTAACTGAATCGATTGAAACTGACTGGTTGCTCTGTGGTCGTTGCCAACATTAGCTATTAGAAAACTCCTAAGTGCATCTGCGTGTACAATAATAGAAGTGAGACGTAGAGTTATCGGTGGAATGCAATGTCACGTGTAATAGGTCTGATATCATCTTATTTACCGACGTGCTGAACATTTTAAACCCTGGTACGTTTACTAGGGGCAGTTGGTAGTGATCTAAAAGTTCTCTGAACCTGTCCACATGTGCCAGGGATGTATCATAATATGAAATAAAGCGTAAAGCTAAAAAAATGTGCTTGAAAATGACCCACTTAACATGTTTAGAATTCTGTCTATTTAGTTACACTACTGGCCATTAAAATTGCTACACCACGAAGATGACGTGCTACAACGCGAAATTTAACCGACAAGAAGGAGATGCTGTGATATGCAAATGATTAGCTTTTCAGAGCATTCACACAAGGTTGGCGCCTATGGCGACACCTACAACGTGCTGACATCAGGAAAGTTTCCACCCGAATTCTCATACACAAACAGCAGCTGACCGGCGTTGCCTGGTGAAATGTTGTTGTGATGCCTCGTGTAAGGAGAAGAAATTCGCACCATCACGTTTCCGACTTTGATAAAGGTCGGATTGTAGCCTATCGCGATTGAGGTTTATCGTATCGTGACATTGCTGCTCGCGTTGGTCGAGATCCAATGACTGTTAGCAGAATATGGAATCGGTGGGTACTGGAGGGTAATACGGAACGCTGTGCTGGATCCCAACGGCCTCGTATCACTAACAGTCGAGATGACAAGCATCTTATCCATATGGCTGTAACGGATCGTGCAGCCACGTCTCGATCCCTGAGTCAACAGATGGGGACGTTTGCAAGACAACAACCATCTGCACGAACAGTTCGACGACGTTTGCAGCAGCATGGACTTTCAGCTCGGAAACCATGGCTGCGGTTACCCTTGACGCTGCATCACAGACAGGAGCGTCTGCGATGGTGTACTCAACGACGAACCTGGGTGCACGAAAGGCAAAACGTCATTTTTTCGGATGGATCCAGGTTCTGTTTACAGCATCATGATGGTCGCATCCGTGTTTGGCGACATCGCGGTGAACGTACATTGGAAGCGTGTATTCGTCATCGCCATACTGGAGTATCACCTGGCGTGATGGTATGGGGTGCCATTGGTTAGACGTCTCGGTCACCTCTTGTTCGCCTTGACGGCACTTTGTATAAAGGACGTTACATTTCAGGTGTGTTGCGACCCGTGGCTCCACCCTTCATTCGATCCCTGAAAAACCCTACATTTCAGCAGGATAAGGCACGACCGTATGTTGCAGGTCCTGTACGGGCCTTCCTGGATACAGAAAATGTTCGACTGCGGCCCTGGCCAGCACATTCTCCAGTTCTCTCACCAATTGAAAACGTCTGGTCAATGGTGACCGAACAACTGGCTCGTCACAATACGCCAGTCACTTCTCTTGATGAACTGTGCTATCGTGTTGAAGCTGCGTGGGCAGCTGTACCTGTACACGCCAGCCAAGCTCTGTTTGACTCCATGCCCAGGCGTATCAAGGCCGTTATTACGACCAGAGGTGGTTGTTCTGGGTACTGATTTCTCAGGATCTATGCACCCAAATTGCGTGAAAATGTAATCACATGTCAGTTCTAGTACAATTTATCTGCATTTCTTCTTGGTGTAGCAATTTTAATGGCTAGTAGTGTAATATAAAGCGGAAGTGTTAGCGCATATAGGACCTGCAGCATTACTTAAATTCAGCTAAAAAGTTAAACTGACACTGGTAGCAATTGTTAGTGATAATATTATTTTATATGGAATATTCTGTCGGTACTTGAAATAACATAGATATATTAAAAATTATAGGCAAATTGCGAGACACAGGGAAACGTGTTTGATGAAAGAGGTACTTGTCGCAACTTTAAAAGACCTCAAAACAGGACGTATTATTTGCCTGTTGGCCCAGTAACGTGAGACGAGGTTGCTCATAGTAGGCCGTGTTATATAGAATTCGCCATGTTCACGGGACTCCGGGAAATTGTTTCCTGGAGACTTGCTTACCACACGGTCCTTCCCAGCGCCGCCGGAGAAATCCCGTAGAGACACGAGATGGTGAGGGGGCGGGGGGAGTGGCGGAGATCCCCGCTGTGGGCAATTTGTGAGATGCGAGAGGACGGCCGGTTCTGTGGCGGGCGGTCCGGGGCGCGCCTTTATGCAGGCGGCTGGGCCGGCCGCTGTCTCGCGTCTCCCGAGACCCGTTAAGGCAATCCGACCCACCCCACCACCACCTCCCTCTCCCAGATGGCTCTGCTGTCGCCACCACTGCGAGCCGTCCCAAGACATCAAAGTGCTCCACCAGCACCGTGGGCCGCATCTGCGCCGCAGAATCTTCTCCCGGATTCTCTCGCGTTTAGATGTTCTCGTCCTGGCCGCTACTCCAAACTTGTCACTTTCATTCCGTTTCGGTTACTGCGACAAACCCGCTGAAATCAAACTCTTAAGATGCACAGCTGCTCGACTGCAAAGCAGCTGCACGAAATAATATGTTTGGTAGTTAGTTAACTCCATGTGCCACGGGTAATTTGGAGTTTTTATTTCGAAGTTAAGTAGAATAACTCAGTTACCAGAACAAACATACATGAATTATGTACATATCATAAAAAGTTTTGCATCATCCCGCTTCCCAGAACTGCTGAAGATAGACGTTGACTGTGGAAAATGTCTCACAGACACAGTCCCTTTGTCTGTTCAGATATGTCACTAAACGCGCCCAGAAATATAAACAACCATGCATGAGCAGCGCCTGTTAGACCGAGGGGGTCCGAAAGCTGATCAGTACCAGTCATTCCACCAGGAAAGCGATACACCGCTCGTGTTGTCTGTAGTTCAACCATGCCTAGACGGTCAATACAGCGGTTCGATCGCGTCCGCATATTTACGTTGTGCCAGGAAGGGCTCTCAGCAAGGGAAGTGTCCAAGCGTCTCAGAGTGAACCAGAGTGATGTTCGGACATGGAGGAGATACAGAGAGACAGGAACTGTCGATGACATGCCTTCCTCAGGACGCCTCACTGCAGTGGATGACCGCTACCTACGGATTATGGCTCGGAGGAACCCTGAGAGCAACGTCACTATGTTGAATAATGCTTTTGATGCAGCCGTAGGACGTCGTGTTACGACTCAAACTGTACGCAATAGGCTGCATGATGCGCAACTTCACTCCCGACGTCCACTGCGAGTTCCATCTTTGCATCCACGACACCATGTAACGCGGTACAGATGGGCCCAACAACATGCCGAATGGACCGCTCAGGATTGCCATCACGTTCTCTTCGCCGATGCGTGTCGTATATGCCTTCAGCCAGACAATCATCGGAGATGTGTTTGGCGGCAACCCGTCGAGGCTGAACGCCTTAGACACACTGTCCAGCGAGTGCTGTTTTGGGGTGGCATTATGTGGGGCCGACGTACGTCGCTGGTGTTCACGGAAGGCACTGTAACGGCTGTACGATAAGTGGATGCCATCCTCCGACCGATAGTGCAACCACATAGGCAGCACATTGGCGAGGCATTCGTGTTCATGGACGGCAATTCGCGCCCCCATCGTGCACATCTTGTGAATGACTTCCTTCAGGATAACGGCATCGCTCAACTAGAGTGGCCAGCATGTTCTCCAGAAAAGAACGCTATCGAACATGCATGGGATAGATTGAAAAGGGCTGTTTATGGACGACGTGACACACCAACCACTCTGAGGGATCTATGCCGAATCGCCGTAGTGGAGTGGGACAATCTGGACAAACAGTGCCTTGGTGAACTTGTGGATAGTATGCCACGACGAATACAGGGATGCATCAATGCCGGATGACTTGCTACTGAGTATTAGAGGTACCGTTGTGTACAGCAGTCTGGTCCACCACCTCTGAAGGCCTCGCTGTATGGTGGTACAACATACAATGTGTGGTTTTCATGAGCAACAAAAAGGGCGTAAATGATGTTTATATTAATCTCTATACCAATTTTCTCCCCCCCCCCCTACCCCTCCATGAACCATGCAACCACAACGGAGGGGTATCTGTTGAGAGGCCATACAAACGTGTGGTTCCTGAAGAGGGGCAGCAGCCTTTTCAGTAGTTGCAGGGGCAACAGTCTGAATGATTTACTGACCTGGCCTTGTAACACTAACCAAAACGACCATGCTGTGCTGGTACTGCGAACGGCTGAACGCAAGGGGAAACTACAGCCGTAATTTTTCCCGAGGGCATGCAGCCTTACTGTATGATTAAATGATGATGGCGTCCTCTTGGGTAAAATATCCCGGAGGTAAAACAGTCCCCCATTTGGATCTCCGGGCGGGGGCTACTCAAGAGGACGTCGTTATCAGGAGAAAGAAAACTAGCGTTCTACGGAACGGATCGTGGAATGTCAGATCCCTTAATCGGGCAGGTAGGTTAGAAAATCCAAAAAGGGAAATGGATCGGTTAAAGTTAGATATAGTGGGAAACAGTGAAGTTCGGTGGCAGGAGGAACAAGACTTTTGGTCAGGTGAGTACAGGGTTATAAATACAAATAATGAATAAAAAAATAGGAGTGCCGGTAAGCCATTACAAACAGCATAGTGAACGTATTATTGTGGCCAAGATGGACACGAAGCCCGCGCCTACTACGGTAGTACAAGTTTATATGCCAACTAGCTCTGCAGATGATGATGAAATTCATGAAATGTATGATGAGATAAAAGAAATTATTCAGGTGGTGAAGGGAGTAGGAAATTTAATAGTCATGTGTGACTGGAATTCGACAGTAGGAAAAGGAAGAGAAGGAAACGTAGTAGGTGAATATGGATTGGGGCTAAGAAATGAAAGAGGAAGCCGCCTGGTAGAATTTTGCACAGAGCATAACTTAATCATAGCTGACACTTGGTTCAAGAATCATGAAAGAAGGTTGTATACATGGAAGAACTATGGAGATACTAGAAGGTTTCAGAAAGATTATATAATGGTAAGACAGAGATTTAGGAACCAGATTTTAAATTGTAAGACATTTCCAGGGGCAGATGTGGACTCTGAACACAATCCATTGGTTATGAACTGTAGATTAAAACTGAAGAAATTGCAGAAAGGTGGGAATTTAAGGAGATGGGACCTGGATAAACTGAAAGAACCAGAGGTTGTACAGAGTTTCAAGGAGAGCATAAGGGAACAATTGACAGGAATGGGGGAACGAAATACAGTAGAAGAAGAATGGGTAGCTTTGAGGAATGAAATAGTGAAGGCAGCAGGGGATCAAGTAGGTAAAAAGACGAGAGCTAGTAGAAATCCTTGGGTAACAAAACAGATACTGAATTTAATTGATGAAAGGAGAAAATACAAAAATGCAGAAAGTGAAGCAGACAAAAGGAATACAAACGTCTCAAAAATGAGATTGACAGGAAGTGCAAAATGGGTAAGCAGGGATGGCTAGAGGACAAATGTAAGGATGTAGATGCTTATCTCACGAGGGGTAAGATAGATACTGCCTACAGGAAAATTAAAGAGACCCTTGGAGAAAAGAGAACCACTTGCATGAATATCAAGAGCTCAGATGGAAAAAAAGTTCTAAGTAAAGAAGGGAAGGCAGAAAGGTGGAAGGTGTACTTACAGGGTCTATATAGGGGCGATGTTCTTGAGGACAATATTATGGAAATGGAAGAGGAGGTAGATGAAGATGAAATAGGAGATATGATACTGCGTGAAGAGTTTCACAGAGCATTGAAAGACCTGAGTCGAAACAAGGCTCTGGGAGTAGAGAACATTCCAATAGAACTACTGACAGCCTTGGGAGAGCCAGTCCTGACAAAACTCTACCATCTGGTGAGCAAGATGTACGAGACAAGCGAAATTCCCTCAGACTTCAAGAAGAATATAATAATTCCAATCCCAAAGAAAGCAGATGTTGACAGATGCGAAAATTACCGAACTATTAGTTTAATAAGTCACAGCTGCAAAATACTAACGCGAATTCTTTACAGACGAATGGGAAAAATTGTAGTAGCTGACCTCGGGAAAGATCAGTTTGGATTCCGTAGAAATGTTGGAACACGTGAGGCAATGCTGACCCTACGACTTATCTTATAAGAAAGATTAAGGAAAGCCAAACCTACATTTCTAGCATTTGTAGACTTAGAGAAAGCTTTTGACAATGTTGACTGGAATACTCTCTTTCAAATTCTGAAGGTGGCAGGGGTAAAATGCAGGGAGCGAAAGGCTATTTACAATTTGTACAGAAACCAGATGGCAGTTATAAGAGTCGAGGGGCATGAAAGGGAAGCAGTGGTTGGGAAGGGAGTGAGACAGGGTTGTAGCCTCTCCCCGATGTTATTCAATCTGTATATTGAGCAAGCACTGAAGGAAACAAAAGAAAAATTCGGAGTAGGTATTAAAATCCATGGAGAAGAAATAAAAACTTTGAGGTTCGCCGATGACATTGTAATTCTGTCAGAGACAGCAAAGGACTTGGAAGAGCAGTTGAAGGGAATGGACAGTGTCTTGAAAGGAGGATATAAGATGAACATCAACAAAAGCAAAACGAGGATAATGGAATGTAGTCGAGTTAAGTCTGGTGATGCTGCGGGAATTAGATTAGGAAATGATACACGTACAGTAGTAAAGGATTTTTGCTATTTTGGGAGCAAAATAAGCGATGATGGTCGAAGCAGAGAGGATATAAAATGTAAGTGGCAATGGCAAGGAAAGCGTTTCTGAAGAAGAGAAATTTTTAACATCGAGTATAGATTTAAGTGTCAGGAAGTCGTTTCTGAAAGTATTTGTATGGAGTGTAGCCATGTATGGAAGTGAAACATGGACGGTAAATAGTTTAGACAAGAAGAGAACAGAAGCGTTCGAAATGTGGTGCTACAGAAGAGTGCTGAAGATTAGATGGGTAGATCACATAACTAATGAGGAGGTATTGAATAGAATTGGGGAGAAGAGGAGTTTGTGGCAGAAATTGACTAGAAGAAGGGATCGGTTGGTAGGACATGTTCTGAGGCATCAAGGGATCACCAATTTAGTACTGGTGGGCAGCGTGGAGGGTAAAAATCGTAGAGGAACACCAAGAGATGAATACACTAAGCAGATTCAGAAGGATGTAGGTTACAGTAGGTACTGGGAGATGAAGAAGCTTGCACAGGATAGAGTAGCATGGAGAGCTGCATCAAACCAGTCTCAGGATTGAAGATCACAACAACAACAACCAATTCTCTATACAGTTTATGGAATTCTCGGAATCGAGGTGACGTGTGTACATCCGTGTGGCTATATGATGACCCGCCTCATCTTAAGGAATAACGCAATGACCTGAATATAATAAAAATGAGGATTTTGATCTCCAGTACTAGTTGTTGCAAGCGAACAAAAGAAACCAACTTTACTTTAAAACCGCCCACTTAGTTCAGAATTAGGAATTTCACTGTTAAACAGATGAAGATCTGTGCCTCTATCTTTCTAGCATTTCATGATACTTTACAAATGACTAATTGTTTTTCTCACCGGATATTGAAGATACTTTCCGTAATTTGCTAAGGGTTCCATCGATATTACATAACTTATCCACAGGTTTGTGATCGGCATGGTCGCTGGCAGGCGCGCTTTAGTTTCGGACCTACAGAATTCCAAAGAGAGCAAATGGTTGGATCTTATTATGTCGTTTCATTCTTAGCAAAATAAGCAAATCTACCAGGATAATCTATAACTGCTGTAAAAGGTCTGACTGCATACGGATTTCATGGAAAATTGGTTCTGTAAAACACTAGAGTGAAGTAAACATACAAGTTACTAGTTTACTCAGCAGGGCACTAACATAGTGATGTTCTACCAAGCAAGAAAATCGCTGCCATCATTTAGTACGCCTCTATCAGCTTCGATGTAAGTGATGTGTTTGGGATTACAAAATTTCTAGATACAACTGAAGTATCTGATATGCGGACATAAATGACATTTCACTTTTTCTGACACTGTACAAAGCAAAGAAATAAAATTATAATTAAGGTAAGTGATTACTAAACCAGTAATGTGTCTCAGCCTGGTTTAAGATGTGACAACATGTATTTCGTATATTATGTAGCCAAATATTCTGCACTAATAATGTATAATCTGTTGTTAGAAAATACAGTTTTTTCTTAATGTGAAACTTAACGTGAAAGTGAATATATTTATGAATAAAGTCTTTTGAACAAATGAAGCTCTGGTATCCATAAGGACCTGGAGCACACTGTCATTTATTTTGGACCTGGAGCATGTATGCATACCCCTAGCATCTGTCCATCTTGTAGTGAACCAGTTTTACCTCTGTTGTACTCCTGTACTAGTATATATGCACAACTATGAAAATTCCTCGTGTTAATTTCTCTGGTACACACTTCCCTACGGGCCCAAAGCAGAAATTTTCATTGTAACAATACTGACACTCATTTCTTTATAAAAGCTGGAAGCTCTCGAAGAAATGCCTCACCACTGTCTCACATCTCATGGTCTCAGCATTCAATTCTGTAAAACAAAACAAACACTGAGGATTTCAAAACCTTTAAGAGTGTTACAGACATCATTAACAACCCAAAACTTGACGTTCATGGTAACAATGTACATTTAAGATATTTTACAATAATGAAGTTTTCAACAGGTTGCTATGAACTGTTATTTAAAGTAACATATTGTTCAATGGAGCTACGGTAATTCACAACTTTCTTCAAGTTACATCGAGTGAGACCACAATTTGTCATTTCCTCACAGTTTGTTTATGCCTTTCAAAAAGGTGGAAGGCAGACTTCAACCTTGAAACACATAGACTACAAAACTACTGCATATCATGCCTGAAGTGAACAGACAGTTTTATCTTAACATCAAGCCAGAAAATGTGTTTAATGAAAATGAGAATAACGAGGACCATGAAGTGTTGGCACAGGTCATAATCGGGAATGGTGCATTCTGTACCAACGAGATATGTTCCGGTTCTAGTTTCACTTTTATTACAGACCACAAAACAGTCAAAAAGACATAATTGACAGTAGCATGTATGAGTATATGAAAATTCTGTGAATCAACATTAATAATAATAATTCTAAATGTTAATTAAAACTGCGTAACATAAACTGAGTACACTTTATAGGAAATTAGGACGGTGAGGCTGGGTTTAAGAACAGGTCAGATCTATGAGATTGGTGGTATACCTACAAATTTGATTTTCACAAACATCTATTTTTGTCAAAACTTTGTGTCTCTCTTTGAGCCGTTAAGGTTCTCAGTGCCGCAAATGTCATGTTATGTGGGAAAATGCCAAAGAAAATACGAATGTACAAAATCCAGAGTTGACTAACATAAAATTATCCATTTAGAAAAGATTGTAATACCATTTATTATAAACAGAAAACTTAAAAAAAATTGTAATGTAAAAGTACATGAAATTTCTGTGTTGTATTCAAGTTAACTGTAACAATAATTAACTCTAAAAATAAACTATATTAGGCTATACTAATTGTTATAAATCTATAAAATTATACAAGCCAGAGATCATTGCTTCTTGAGGCTGATTTTTGGAACAGGCTTTATGTACTGTTTTGTACAGGCACTGACTCTATTGGGATCTGAGGGGGCCAGGGCCCCCTAAAAAATTTATTTGGGGGGGGGGCAGAGCTCTCCCTCCACCAATAATTTAAGAAAATTATTAGTTATATTATACTTTGTAAAATCACAAAATTATGTTGGAATCATTTCATTTTCGTCGTTTGACGATAGTTACCTTTCAAAAAAACATTCATTAGGGAGTTTAAAAAATTATTATGGTAGTAAGCAGGTTAACTGGAAACGAGTGGTGTGAGTCACAATAGTGTTACGGTGCTGTGGGCACACTTAGAATTTGTCCCAGTGCAAGAACCTTCGGGTAAAGTCTGGCGCCAGCGGGCCAACGCTGCAGCCGCGGCGACATCAAAAGGACTGGAGCAGAAGTGCCTGGAAACCTCCGCCTTGAGCCGCCTTGACGCTTCAAGACATTACGACGCCGCGGCTATTAAAGCCCACCCTGCTGTCGCAGTCATTCAGTGTGCATAGTTTCATTCAGTGCATGCTGCAGACGTGTTTAGTGTTCCAACTTTAATGTCTAGAGGACTGTTTTATGTGACTACATTTTATTCATGTGCTTTAGTCTCTTAGAGTATTGTGGATTAAGTTTGCAGCGGATAAATGTGTTATCAAAAAGTCGCGCTTGGAAGTTGATGATACTGCAAGTCAACTTTCAAAAATTATTGTGTCGTCAATTGCTTCGTCGTATACACGCGAGAACCGTTCACAGCCGAAACCTGGAGAATCCGGTAGAGGTAGATCATTTAAGAAGTCTTGGTTGATCAAATATACATGGTATAGAATATGAAGCATCTACCGAAAAAGTTTTTTGCAAAACCTGCAAAGATGGAGGTGCTACTAACTGGGAAAAGGCTTTGGAAAAGTTCCATCTTCATGAAAATACGTTTACGCATAAAGAAAGTGTTCTGAAACTAAATTCTATCACTAACTGAAGTATGGCCTCCCAACTGAATGAACAGTTAGATAGTGATATGAAGAAAGGCCGTTTAGTTCTTGACACAATTTTTACTACCGTGTAATTTCTATGCCGACAAGGACTAGCAATTAGAGGGCACGAAGATGTAAATTCAAATTTTTTTTCAATTGCTGGAACTCCGAAAGAATGAAGTACCTGAGTTTAAAGATTGATAAGGGCATTCGGGGTAAAGTGGACGTCCCACGACATTCAAAACAAGATCATTGATCTACTAGGAAAGTCTGTGTTGAGAAAGGTATTGGCTTCAAGCAAGAAGACTGAACATTTTCTATTATGGTTGACAAAACAAGTGACTCTTCGATTCACGGACAAGTGTCATTTTGTATTCGTACTGTCGATGATTCCTTAATCATCAACAAAGACTTTATTGGCTTATACGACACCCCCAACACTCAGTCACAGACTCTGTTCAGTATTTTTAAAGACGTTTCTGCTCGTCTTGATTTGTCAACGGATAACTGAAGAGGTCAGTGCAATGACGGTGCCTCGAATATGAGATGTAAGTTCTAGTTAGTTTTGGATATATAACCAAAAGCACGTTATGTGCACTCTACGGCTCACAGTTTAGACTTGACAGTTGTAGACAGTCTCTGCCATCTTACATCTATGAGGGATATTATGGCTTTAGCCAATGACTTCATAAACACCGTAGTAAAGGAATCCAACAAAAGGATGGGACTTACCAGAAGCAAACGCTGTGAAAGTGCCAATGACCAAGCTGGTCTATGGCCCCTTTGCCCCACTCGATGGACTATGCGAGCTTCTAGTGTCTTGAGAATATTGAAAAACTCTGAAGAACTTCTAGAGTTTTTTGAAACATTTTCTGTAGAGGACAAAACAGAGGCAGGTTACAAATGCGCAGGCTACCTTGAGTCAATGTTACAATTCAAGACTTATTTTCTTTTACGTCTTTATTGCCATGCAGTGAACCCAGTAGAGGACGACAATGAAAAAATTTAATGCTCTCATCTAAGCGTTGCTTACCTGGAAAAAATATATGAGGGCTTGATTTGTACACTGAATAGAAGGCGTGATAGTTTTGAACACTTTTGGGAACTATGTTTAAAAGAAAAACTTCACATGTAATAATTCTTCGCTTCCTCGGAATCGAAGTATGGCAAAGAAGTATGAAAACAACGAAGCTAGCTAACAGCACACTTTCAAAACCCCAAAGGAATACTACAAAGCTATTTAAATTGAAGTTTGTGAAACGGTGCAATCTAGCATTACTGAGTAGTTTGCTTCAACTGGACTCACACAGGTCATTGCAGTTGAACAAGAGTGCTTGCCTTTAATAAACAGAGGTGAAACAAATTTGGAAAAATCAACAGAGTTTTTCAGAAATGCCTAGACATTGAGATACTGCTCTTAAACTTGAATATGTTAGCCGACATCGCTAATAAAAACAACTAGTCTTTAAAAACATGCTTGAGATAAGAAAGTACATTACACAAGAGCTTGCAGTTGGAGAAATGTTATGTGAAGTAGTTAAGTGCATTAAGCTTCTACAAGTAGTTCCAATCACGACAACAACAGCAGAACGGTCATTTAGCGCCTATAGACGTCTAAAGTCATATCTCCGATCAACAATGGAACAGAAGCGACTGAACAATTTGGCTGTTGTCCATGCCCACCGAGATGTTTAGGATGAATTGGATATCCGACCTGTCATCAACGACTTCATATTCAGTGACTCAGTCAGGCGTTCGACAT
The DNA here is from genome assembly GCF_023864345.2 of Schistocerca serialis cubense. Taxonomy (NCBI): domain Eukaryota; kingdom Metazoa; phylum Arthropoda; class Insecta; order Orthoptera; family Acrididae; genus Schistocerca; species Schistocerca serialis. Next base: position 601,385,789 of record NC_064643.1, read on the forward strand.
TTGCACCTTTCTAAAGACACTCTGGTCCTAATAATGGCATTTAGAGTAAAAGTAGAAATCTTTAAAAATAGAGAATTAAATACATACATAATGTTAAATTTTCAGTTTCGAAATATTAGTACTAGTTTAGTACTGTATTACTATACTACTGTATTAATTATTTTCAAATACTTAAATATTTTTAAAGTGTAAGACCCAGTTAAAACCCGCTATTAACATGTTTTTTGACTAAAGTATTAGGCATACTGTATTAACTTTATTAACTGTATTAAAGCACTAACTTTGAGATATTGTTTTTATTTAATGAACCCCAAGCCTTATTGCAAGTAAGTTTAAATTAGCTATTTCACTAATTAACCAAAGTGCTATTACTGTGTGACAGCAATATTTTATGTTTTACTCTTTTAATGATAGTTTACGATTGATTTAAAAATAATTTCAGTCTTTTCAGAGCTGTAGATTCACTGTTCTGTAATAGTCTATAAGCATTATTACTACTGTATATTGAATTAGCTTTTTACGAAAATACTGTGCATGTTTATATTTTGTTTCTTTTTTCAAAACCAAAAAATGCGTCAGGCTTGTCGAATTTCCCGGAGTGTCGAGTTGTCGAGAGTCCATGAATTTTTCGGAATTCTAATGTTGTTCATATGACTCTAAAATGTTAAAAAACTTTTAAACTCACTATTTTCATCTAAAATTTAGAAAATTTCCCATGGCAAGACCCCCAGTTTGCCCCCCCCCCCCCCCCCATAATATTTTTTATAAGTCGGAACCCCTGCTGTTTTGCGTACTTCCTGCTTAAATGAAAACTTCAGCAGTGTCAAGTTTTAAATATTGATACAATTTGAAGGTATTCCTCCCGTACAGAAGGTGATAATGTAGACTGTATTGGGATTTTTCATGTAACGGTTCTATCAGCACCGCTGGCCTGTTGTGCTGTGGCATTGTTCTCACTCCATAACACCGCACCACTTCTTCGTACTGGACTTATTCTGTTTATTTAGCTGATGCAAATAGAGTGGGATGTTAAAAGGTCAAGCCCTCTACTTAAAAACAATGCGATGACAGCTCTATAAACAATACTTGCAACGTAGAAACAACGAATCGTAAACCAGGGAAATATTGAAATGATGAAAGAAATACAAAATCTCTAGTCCCGACTAGTGTAACGTGTAATGTGGTCTGGCAGATTTCTGTTGTACTGTTTCCTACGGAAGTAAGTGCTTACATTCGGAGTACACTCGAAGAAGCGTAGACTCAACAATGGAAAGAAAGCTAACTCATAAGGAGGGAGAAACAATCTGAGTTGGCCCAGGCTTCGTTTTCAGCAGGTAACTACAATTTCAAAGACGTTGATGTGTCATGTACATGGCCGAAAAGTCCAAAATAAGTTTGATAGGTATGAAGACAGGCTACACGATCGTTGCGCTTGAATATAATTGAATCTTTACCGGAAAACCAATAAATGACTCTTTACTATGCTCTGTAGTCTCACAAGAACTTAAATTATTTTCGTTGTGAACAATACAGATCTTAAAAAGATCCTTTCGGTGTTTATGCTACTTCTGAACATTATAAAGTGAGATTGGCTCATGATAAATTTCGCACTATACATTTAAGTATTTTTCCTCTGTTGCCTTATTACTCCAGTATTCCTGCCTAACAGCGACCAGGAAACGAAGGTGAAATCCCCACGAGGCAGTGGCATACATCTGGAGCCCAGCACTTGGAGGCGCTCGGTGATTGTCCCAGGCATTTAGTGGCTTCTGTTGGTGGAGGCACCAGCTCACTATAATAATTAAATTGGCAATTCAGCAGGCCACAGTGCGCTCTGTTTGCATGGAGCCTTTATTATCACAACATCAGTAGCCCACTTCATCTGCACTGGCTTTGGTTACTATTATTTACTGCTTTACGCCAGCTTTAGCTTTTCATTCTAGTTTTACGTTGATTCACAAACTGTTCTGCTACTATAGTTGCACACAGCAATCCATCATAAACATTAGCTGCACTCAGTGCCCTCAACCTTTCTTAAAGACTTTTGGCATTGACCGCAACCTCACTGTCCTCAATGGATTTTCGCCACTAACTCAGTGATTTTTTATACATCACACAACGTGAGGGAAATCGTTGAAGTAATTTAACAGCTGCACTTAAAAATTCATGTCGGACTGTTACTTGAACCCAGATGCCCCTCTTCTCTAGAGGGGTTGCCTTAACTGGCGCGGCCATCTGGACACGCTCCACCTGCGACCCATATTCCTAGGCATTGCTCACCACAGATGTTGTGACCCCGTACTACCCTAATATGTAATAAAAAATGGGGGTTCCCATTTTAAAAAAACGTAGTTGATATCCGATTGACCTATGGCAGCGCCATGTAGCGGGCCAACTATAGCGCCATCTGGTTTCCCCCTTCAAGCTATATATATATATATATATATATATATATATATATATATATATATAGACGTCTGAATGTTTATTAGAGCACTGTGTAACAATCTAAAGTAAATCGATGGAGAAATTTTCGAGAATTTGGATATCAATATTAAACTAAGACTTTTGTTCATTTAGAAGTATTTATTTCAAAAACTTCATATGTGAAAGCAATATGTAGCAATGCCCATCTTAAAGTTTTTTTAGAGTGATGCATAAAAATTTGAAGTAAATTGGTCAAGAAATTTTCAAGATTTTTACCAAACGTTTCTCTTTTACAGAAAATATCTATTTAAAAATTGTGAATCCCACATCCAGGCGAACTCTTATTGGAGGAACGTGTAAAAATGTGAAGATTTTTGGTAACAACACTGAACTACCTCTTCTCTTGACGTAGAAGTGTAGATTATTATCAACTGGAATCGCACATCCACAGCGAATCACGGAATTGTAATGTTGTTGTTACTACATTTGTCTTCAAAGTTAACAGCCTTGAACAATAATCTTGTGCAACAGTGTTTTGGAGTAATGTTCATGATCCAATGCAATTATGCATACCAGTTATCAGAAATATAATATCTATGTGTAGATAACATTTTCATTTTGGGACTTCTGGAAAGTCACCCCCAGATACCACATTCTGAAACTTCTGAGGGTATAAGAGACTATTCTCCTGAGAAACCATATCTGAATATGTCCTTGCACTGACGCGCAGTGTAGCGCGTCTTAGGTCGATGACATTGACGTCATCTGTTAGAAGACGCGCTTATCCACTCCCCATTCACACGCCATCTGTATCACCCGGCTGCCTACCTCCATTGCCCGGAGGGGCAGGTATCGCTCGCTGCACTACCTGTGGATCGTTATACAAGGAATAATTGTCGATGCATATCAGACAATCATAGACTTTGTCCTTCAACGTTCTTCACGTGAATATTTTTCTTGCACTGATCACAATCCCAAAATTTATCCTACAGGTGCTCATTGCAATTATCGAGTTGATATTTACTGTAGCTGGACGTTGAACTTAATGTCAGAGACCACGCACGTTGTCCATTATCATTTCTCTCCATACCCAAATACTAGCAAAATAAATACAAATTTCAACCTCACACTTGTACATTTATTTCTTGTTTTTGAACAGTGTTCTATCTATGACATAATTTTTCTAAGCCTAGCTACATTTGTTGTCTGACCTAGTGAATTTTTCTTCAGTGACTCTTGTTTTAGCCAAGTTTATATTACGATGACAACCACCTTCTCTTCACTCGATAACAGTACTTATACCTGTTGATAATCTCCGCCATTACTTTAATGCAATATTAGCAAGTATTACCACTTTTACAAGATTTCTTGACAGTGACTGTGTGCCTAAATGGTTAAGCCTGTCGGACTCTTAGCTTCGTTTCCTGACGTAACATTATGTTAAAAAGAGAGAGTGAACCACTAAGCGAGATTGGAACCAAGGTTCAATGTGCTATAGGGATAACAATCGTATGTGGCCAGATAACCATAAGATGCTCGCTAATCCAAATCAGACTATTAATTTCAGATTAGTTACTGATAATCTTTTCTTTCTTTATGTTCAAAATGCAAAAAATGGAATCAAACGAGAACATGTTAACAACATCAATAACTTATTAGCTCTATAAAGCTACCACCTGTTAATCATGGATTAACAAGTGGTAACTTTCGGAAACTTTCACGATCAGGAACATAACCCCAAGACTCGTGAACATGACTTGATCATTAATGTTTCCTTAACACAAGTGCTTGAATTTCACATATGTATTGATCCACTGTACTGACGTAACTGATTCATGCTCTAATACAGTTCTAAAAATTCTTTACTTTGTCAGGAAGTGACAAAGAGCTTACCTGTTGCGATGATGATGCTGCACAGTATTCCACAATCGTGGGTCTTCTTACAATTTGCTTTATTAAATTTCTTCATGGTGACGTCAGATAACTTAATAATTACGAGACAATTTAGCCTCACATCCCACCCCCGGGTGTGAATACCTCAATGACTGGCTACAGACATTGTTGTACTGTTGGTATGTTTACTTAGCGACCTCCCACCATTTCGTTTGGTGTGTTTACACCTCCCAGAGATAACGGCAATTTCTTTCACCTTTTCTAACAACTACAATTTTAGCTGTTGATTCCTCATGCATGAATCAGAGAATTTACGGAATTATTTCTTACATTTGGATCATAAAATAAATAAATCTCGTAATAGCTGTGCAGGATATCAGACAGTCTGAGAACATTTTAGAGCTCGTAACAGAATTTTATTCTGAAATTTCCTTTAGAACGCCTGCCAATCACGCACCACCATGAGTTCCACAGGCTTACAACCTAGGAAAACCTGTATTTGAGGACAGAAGCAGTTCATTCCAGTAAGGGTTGCTGACTGGTATAGAAGATCGTAGCAACGCTTTTTAATATTTATCGAATAAATATGTTCTTGGGATATATGATTTAAATATTCTTTGCAAAAAATGAAGATGCTGATTTCGTTTACCTGAAAGCAAAATATTACTTAACAGCGTAGAGATGTGAGTTCATCTAACTTGGTTACTATTTATCTGACCCAAAGAAAAGACTGTGAATTATTTGAACTCTTGAATTCAACTAGCCCGTTTTTATAGCAAATTTATGATACTTGAATATCAACGTCGTCGTAGATTCGTGGCACTGGAAGCCAAAAATTGTAATGCAACGCTAAGATTCTCTACTGCTCAGCGCCTTTGTTGTTAGTATACTCCGTAGATATCTGTAACTTGAGCTCTTGTAATTTACGATTTGCGTTAGATAAGCCGAAGACTAAGTAGGTATGTGCAATGTAGTGCTCTCCAGTGCTGATTTCCAATTCAGGTAAAGCTTTGGTATTTAGTTCCGTTGAAAAGGGATCTACTACGTTGGAACTGGACCATGTCTTCAATGGAGCCGACTGCCTATTCGTGTACGTGTAGATTCTTACACACTCGACAGTCTTCAAATACAGTAAATGATAAATTTTCTCACCTTTTAACAATGGCTTTCATGCGATTCTTGTACTAAGAACATTAAATTTCTTTTTTACTACACAAACTTACGCCTTAGCGTACAAATAAACTTCTAGCCGTAAAGAATTAAGTAATTTTTCCGCGTGAGAGATAAAGTCAAAAGCGCGCCAGAGTTTATAAGTTGTTCCTCGCCGTTGATAAGATTCGGGTGACGATTAAATCAATTTCATTTTCATTGTTACTGCGTGCTGAACGCTTATTGACTGCGCCTCTGTTCCCCTCGACCTACCTCCAACTAGCTCCAACATCAAGCACATACTGTAGTCCTATTCAATTAATCAAGTATTCAAGTACAACACAGACTGGTGAACGACTTAGCAGTCCAGCCTGGACGATACCATATGCAACCCATAATTCCAAAATATAACCAAAATTTGTTTCTCTTTGCCATTTCGATCCTCCCTTCTGACGTCCCTCCCTCTATTATCCGAGTCAGGTATATTATTCATTCGAGGTAACTTTGCACCTCTACAAACTGGAGTAAGAAATCGGTATCCTCCACCGTTAAGTCCGAAGGGAGGCTGCGAATTTAGGTTCTACATCTACATCTACATCTAGATCTACATCCGTACTCCGCAAGCCACCTGACGGTGTGTGGCGGAGGGTGCTTTGAGTACCTCTATCGGTTCTCCCTTCTATTCCAGTCTCGTATTGTTCGTGGAAAGAAGGATTGTCGGTATGCCTCTGTGTGGGCTCTAACCTCTCTGATTTTATCCTCATGGTCTCTTCGCGAGATACACGTAGGAGGGAGCAATATACTGCTTGACTCCTCGGTGAAGGTATGTTCTCGAAACTTCAACAAAAGCCCGTATCGAGCTACTCAGCGTCTCTCCTGCAGAGTTTTCCACTGGAGTTTATCTATCATCTCCGTAACGCTTTAGCGATTACTAAATGATCCTGTAACGAAGCGCGCTGCTCTGACACATTCTAGGTGACTGGCTGACGAGAAAACGTCGGCACAGTTATCTCACCATAGGCTTGAATGCTGCAATGCACTGACCCTGATGCGTGGAGTGCGCTGCATGTGTACGTGCTGTTGGCGTCCGGACCAAAGCCAGCCTAGAGCACGTCGCCTGCCAGCCAGCTCTCCCAAGGGACGGGCCTTGAGCTCGTCACGATTAGAATTGGAGCATCACACCGGACTTGTGTCCGCCGCGTGTGAGCCTGCACCACCTGGGACACAGTTAGCCGTCTTTATCATAGATGAGTATCGTCGTTTGTTCTCACGCACATGGCACGCAAATCATGTGATGAGTCCATGCCGCAACTGGGGCCTTGCCAACACTTATCTATATGGACCGAGTTTGTCAGCGAGCACTATACAGTTGGCACAGCCCGCCAGCTGCCAGCCGCCCAGCAGTGCCGCCCCATCCAACGCCGTGTGACCTGGCCCGTCGGCCTCGATGCCACTGCCTGCCTGCAGGCCAAGATTTTTGCCCGCACGGCCCACAGTAGTCAACACCGTGCCGCCTTTATCTGGACAGTTTCTCTACAACCTGCCATCTAAGCGTCGTTGCAGGCCATCGTTACACGTCTGCCTGTGACTGTTCTGCCTCAGGGTTCCGCATTCGAAGCCGGGGACGTCTCAGCCTCGCTGCCGGTGCAGACACCTGTCGCCATTGAGTCCATGCCACGTACACGTGGGTGTCAGATACCTGCAGTCCATGCTGCCCACATTCGCGTTGCTGCCAACACTCTTCGCATGTCGCGTCTCACTGCAGTTCGTCGAGTCTACCTACAGGACTGTAACTGTTGTAACTGTGTTTCCGACATTGATCCACCAACGGGAGATGTCGACAACTCACCGAGGGTCTGTTTTCCTATTTCATGTCATTGCTCTTACGAGGAGAACAGGGCAAGCGCCATAACGCGATGTATCAGATACTCGTACTTCGCTCAGTGGAAGAGGCGTCAAAATAAGCGAACACGTGTCTCTTAGATACTCAACCGTTTCTGAAAAAAACGACACTCAAAGATTTCGGAGTACTTTCCAGGTACTGTATGTGCCTTTTTAGCGGACAATATCCTCTAACGAAGTGGTCGCATAGTGGGCGGTTAATTTTACTCCCCGTGTTCGAAACTAGATTATTACTTTTATTTTTGTTTTTCGTTTATATACCCATGTCTGTAGATTATATAGCTGTACCAACGTTATCCACTTTATACTGGTATAACATTGTCCTTATCCGTCTATTAATCGTATGTCAGAAGAGTGAACTTAAAAAAAAAGTGATCCGTCACGCATTGTTTGACACGAAATTGTTGCCAACGCGCAAAATCTTCACCAACGTTTTTTTTTTTTTTTGTTGTCATCAGTCTACTGACTGGTTTGATGCGGCCCGCCACGAATTCCTTTCCTGTGCTAGCCTCTTCATCTCAGAGTAGCACTTGCAACCTACGTCCTCAATTATTTGCTTGACGTATTCCGATCTCTGTCTTCCTCTACAGTTTTTGCCCTCTACAGCTCCCTCTAGTGCCATGGAAGTCATTCCCTCATGTCTTAGAAAGATGTCCTACCATCCTGTCCCTTCTCCTTATCAGTGTTTTCCACATATTCCTTTCCTCTCCGATTCTGCGTAGAACCTCCTCATTCCTTACCTTATCAGTCCACCTAATTTTCAACATTCGTCTATAGCACCACATCTCAAATGCTTCGATTCCCTTCTGTTCCGGTTTTCCCACAGTCCTTGTTTCACTACCATACAATGCTGTACTCCAGACGTACATCCTCAGAAATTTCTTCCTCAAATTAAGGCCGGTATTTGATATAAGTAGACTTCTCTTGGCCAGAAATGCCTTTTTTGTCATAGCGAGTCTGCTTTTGATGTCCTCCTTGCTCCGTCCGTCATTGGTTATTTTACTGCCTAGGTAGCAGAATTCCTTAACTTCATTGACTTCGTGACCATCAATCCTGATGTTAAGTTTCTCGCTGTTCTCATTTCTACTACTTCTCATTACCTTCGTCTTTCTCCGATTTACTCTCAAACCATACTGTGTACTCATTAGACTGTTCATTCCGTTCAGCAGATCATTTAGTTCTTCTTCACTTTCACTCAGGATAGCAATGTCATCAGCGAATCGTATCATTGATATCCTTTCACCTTGTATTTTAATTCCACTCCTGAACCTTTCTTTTATTTCCATCATTGCTTCCTCGATGTACAGATTGAAGAGTAGGGGCGAAAGGCTACAGCCTTGTCTTACACCCTTCTTAATACGAGCACTTCGTTCTTGATTGTCCACTCTTTTTATTCCCTCTTGGTTGTTGTACATATTGTATATGACCCGTCTCTCCCTATAGCTTACCTCTACTTTTTTCAGAATCTCGAACAGCTTGCACCATTTTATATTGTCGGACGCTTTTTCCAGGTCGACAAATCCTATGAAAGTGTTTTGATTTTTCTTTAGCCTTGCTTCCATTATTAGCCGTAACGTCAGAATTGCCTCTCTCGTCCCTTTACTTTTCCTAAAGGTAACATTTATTTCCCTAGTGAGATTCATAAGGAGAAATGTAGCTGTGGCAATCCTGGGCTTCGGCAATGCTCGTGCTGTTTGGAATATCCAAGTTTCGTGTGTTTCTACGATCGGTATCATCCAAAGGAATGCACCAAATCTTCATGACGAATAAATATATCGATAAAATGCAACAATTAATACAAGAATTGATATGAGAATGAACTATCGGAATATGAGATTTCAAAATATTGTAACCCTCAACGTACCATACAGACATATACACTAAATCTGTGATAACGAGAAATACAATTGCAGTTTCATAATTAATATAACTCCCCATGTAATACAACGCTCTTCTGTCCCCTAGTTTAATAAGAACCATTCGTGTAGTAACCTTCTACGGACATTGGTAGATAAATGAAAACAATAAAAATAAAATAAAAAGTATATTCGGGCTTCGAACACGGGGCGCAAAATTAAGAAGCCTCGGTGCTAACCAGTGGCCAACCATTTTGTCTCGGGTCATTGCGCGTTAAAAGGCATTTTATACTTCGAAAACTTTGACCGCTTTTTTTTTTTTTTTCAGAAACAGTGGAGTAGAGATAAGCCTAGACACATGTTCGCTTATTCTGACTCATCTTCCACTGAATGAAGTTCCTCAGAAATCTGGTGGTGTCACTTGCAGTTTAGTTTGTCAGCGTCCATACAAATTCCCAGTCTTTGCTCAGCCCAATCTCGCCACTGATGATCATGAATGATGATGAAATGATGAGGACAACACAAACACCCAGTCATCTCGAGGCAGGTGAGAATCCCTGACCCCATCTGGAATCGAACGGCACTTGCACTGATCTCCTCGTTGGTTGTAAGTTTTGATAATTCTGGTGCAGTACGTTAAGGTAAATGAGAACAGATTGGCACATAACTTCATTTTATAAGATTAACGGCTGCACTAAGTATTCTGTGATACTGTCACCCTGTCGTGAGGAAGAGGTTCATGTATAATTTTGTAAGAAGGTTCAAAAATGGCTCTGAGCACTATGGGACTCAACTTCTAAGGTCATTAGTCCCTTAGAACTTAGAACTAGTTAAAACTAACCAAGATAAGGTCATCACACACATACATGCCCGAGGCAGGATTCGAACCTGCGACCGTAGCGGTCTCGCGGTTCCAGACTGCAGCGCCTAGAACCGCATGGCCACTTCGGCCGGCTTGTAAGAAGGACATTTGTTTTTGTACTTCTGAGGTTAATGCATGTTTTCTAAATAATGATGGGTTGATAGAAAGTTCAGATGACCTCCAGGACCTGGTAACTTAACAATTTGTGGAGTAGCATCTAGAGAGTATCCCAATTCATTCTCCCTTTCGTCTTTCCTATCAACGCCATTTGTGGTAGGACACAGACTGTAGCAGCTTTCTGCCTCCACAGGCGAGACACCGTTAAGGACTTTCCAACCCCCTTTTGTTTGGAACCTGTCTCCCGGCTGAAGCCATAAACAACAGTGGGACCGGGAATGTGTTTAATCCTGGAATGTTTAATCTTGGAACCTTAGTCGGAGCGAATATTTGTTTCAAACCCAGGTACGGACAAGACACTCGCGTCTCGGTATTGAAAGAAAAGCCGCATACCATTACGTTCCGCAATCCTGGTAGTGGCTACCAGAATTTTTTAAATGAAATTTCCGCCATTTGACTGTTAGTTATTCATTTATTTTACACAATAATGATTTCAACTTTGCAGCCATTCTCAAGTGCATGTCGAAATATTAAATTATGTCTGAGATGTCTGTGTCATGTCATCGTCGAAAAAACATACTTCCGCTCCTGCAGACCAGTTGTCGTATTACCAGATACGAGTACACATTTGAAAGTACGTAATATGCCTGACGTTGTGCACTATGAGAAACCATTAACATTAAGTATGGCGTATTTAACAGCTAATATATTCCTGTGATCTGCATTCATCAGCTGATGTTGACATTTGTCTCACTGTGGACAACATCAGACATATTATGGGGTTGGGTTGTTTGGGGGAGGAGACCAAACAGCGAGGTAATCGGTCTCATCGGATTAGGGAAGGACGGGGAAGGAAGTCGGCCGAGCCCATTCAAAGGAACCATCCCGACATTTGCCTGGAGCGATTTAGGGAAATCACAGAAAACCTAAATCGCGATGCTCGGACGTGGGATTGAATACTCGTCCTCCTGAATGCGAGCCCAGTGTAAGGCATATTATGTATCTTCGATTCGTACTCGCGTCCTGTAAGACCAGATATACAATTTTTTTTTTTTTTTTTGACGACGACATGTCAAAAATAGGTCAGAGATATTTTAACATTTGATAATGCTCTTGAGAATGGCTAATAAACCGAAATCATGATAGTGTAAATAAATGAACAAGTAACCGTTAAAAAACAGAAATTTCTTTCAAAAAGGAAAAAAAACCTTGAAAGTGACGTTAATGTGATGTCTTCCTCTACAGTTTTAACCCTCTACCTCCCTCCAGTACCACGGAAGTCATTCTCTGATGTCTTAACGGAAGTCCTGTCATCCTGTCCCTTTTCTTTGTCGGTGTTTTCCACATATTCCTTTCCTCTCCGATTCTGCGCACAACTTTCTGTTTCCTCGCCTTATCAGTCCCCCTAGTTTTCAACATTCGTTTGTAGCACCACATCTCAAACGCTACGAGCCTCTTCTTTTCAAATGTTCCCACAGTTGACGTTTCACTACCATACAATGTTGTGGTCCAATCGTACGTTCTAACAAACTTTTTTCTCAAATTAAGATCTATGTTTGATACCAACAGACTTCTCTTGGGCAGGAATGCTCTTTTTCCCAGTGCTTGTCTGCTTTGCATGTCCTCCGTACCCTGTCTATCATGGGTTATTTCGCTGCTTAGATAGTAGAATGCATTAACTTCATCTTCTTCGTGGTCATCAATGCTGATATTTAGTTTCTCAATGTTCTCATTTCTGCTGTTTCTAATTACTTTCATCTTTCTTCGATTTACTCTCAATCCATATTCCGTTCTCATTAGACTGTTCATTCCATTCAGCAGCTCCTGCAACTCTTCTTCATTTCACTGAGGAGAGCAATATCATCAGTTAGTCACATCATTGATATCATTCCACCTTGAAGTTTAATACCTCCTCTAAACCTTTCTTTTATTTCCGTCATTGGTTCTGCGATGAATGTATTGAACAACAAGGGCGAAAGACAACGTCCCTGTCTTAAACCAGCTATAATCTGAGCACTTCGTTTTTGGTTAATCCGAACAATTCGTTTTTGGTCTTCCATTCTTATTACACCTTCTTGGTTCTTGCATATGTTGTATATCATCCATCTACCTCTGTAGGGTATCCTTATTTTCCTCAGAATTTCTAACATCTTACACCATTTCACATTCTCGAACGCCATTTCCATATTGACAAAACTTATGAACGTGTCTTGATATTTCATTTCTTTTGCATCCATTCACAACCGCAACGCCTTTACCTATCCTAAGGCCAAACTGATCGTCATCTAACACATCCTCAGTTCTCTTTTCCATTGTTCTGTATATTATTATTCTCAAGAGGTTTGATGCATGAGCTGCTAAGGTGATTGTGCGATGATTCTCCCACTTGTCTGCTCTTGCAATTTGCGGAATTGTGTGGATGATGCTTTTCCAAAAGTCAGTTGGTATATCGTCAAACATACATATTATACATCCCAACGTGAGTAGTCGCTTTGTTGCCACTTCCCCAACGACTTTAGATGTTCTGATGTAATGTGACCTATCTGTTCTGGTTTATTTGATTTTAAGTCTTACAGAGCTCTTTTAAATTCTGATTCTAATACTGGATTCCCTATCTCTTCCATATAGACTGCCCTTGCTTTGAATTTCTCTGAAGGTTGCTTTGCCTTTTCTATATGCTGAGTCAGTCCCTCCGGCAGTCATTTCTTTTTCACTTTCTTCACATATCTCGTGCAGCAACTTCGTCTTAGTTTCTCTGCACTTCCTATTTATCTCATTCCTAAGTGACTTGTATTTCTGTTCTTCCTTCTTTCATCGATCAACTGAAGCATTTCTTCTATTATCAATGGTTTATTCGCAGTTCTCTTCTTTGTACCGACGGTTTTCATTCCAACTTCAGTGACTGCTCTGTTTAGAGATGTCCATTCCTCTTCAGTTGAACTACCTACTGATTTATTCCTTACCGCAGTGTCTGTAGCCTCAGAGAATTTCAAGTGTATCTTTTCGTTCTTTAGTACTTCTGTATCTCACTTCTTTGGCATTAATTCTTCCTGACTAGCCTCATAGACTTCACTCTTCTCTTCATCTCTATTAAATTGTGGTCTGAGTCTGTATCTACTTCTGGGTACGCCTTGAAATCCAGTGATTTGATTTCGAAATCTCTGCCTAACCATGATGTAGTCTAACTGAAATTTTCTAGTACCTCCCGGCCTTTTCCAAGTGTATCTCCTCCTCTTATGATTCTTGAACAGAATATTAGCTGTTACTAGCTGAAATTTATTGCACAACTCAATTAATCTTTCCCCTCTCTCATTTTTAGTACCAAGCCCATATTCTCCCGTAACCCTTTCTTCTACTCGTTTCCCTACAACCGCATTACAATTCCCTGTGACTATTAGATTTTCATCTCCCTTGCCCGTTAAGTATCCTCATATACTTTATCTGTCTCTTCAACTTCGACTTGCGACGTTGGCAAGTATACCTGAACTATCGTTGTCGGTGTTGGTTTGCTGCCATTTCTGATAAGGACCAGACAGTCACTGAACTGTCACAGTAACTCTCCTAGCTTCCTATTCATAACGAATCCTCTTCCGTTATACCATATTCTGTCGCTGTTGATAATACGCTGTACTCATCTGACCATAAATCCTTGTCTTCTTTTTATTTCGCTTATTGACAGAGCACTAGCGTTTCCCTTTTCATATTTTCTAGCTCCCCTACCGCGTTCAAGCTTCTGACATTCCACGACCCTATTCATAGAACGTTATCCTTTCGTTGGTTATTCAATCTTTTTCTTAAGGTCACCTTCTCCTTGGGAGTCCCCTCCCGGATATCGGAATGGGGACTAGTCCGGAATTTTTTACCAATGGAGAGATCATCATGACACTTTTCAATTATAAGCCGCTTGTCCTGTGGATACAATTATGTGTCTTTAATGAAGTACTTTCCATTGCCTTCTGCATCCTCATGCCATTGATCATTGCTGATGCCACCACCTTTAGGTGCAATTTTCCACCCCAAGAGCAAGAGTGTGTCCTCTGCCATCTTTGACAAGGCTGTTGGCTGAGTGAGGGGCGATTTCCTATGCAGCAAGTCTTCGACCACCATTGGTGATAATTTTTATTCAGAATATAAGCGGTGGTGGGTTTCGAACCTGGGACTGAGGACGGTTTGATTAATAATCAAAGACGCTACCCCTAGACCATGGCTATTAACTCTATTATATTAATATTTTTAATAGTGCTTATTGCTTTTAGGAATGAATGGGAAGGTTGTAGGAAACTAGTTCTTTGTCATGTACATAATGACTCATACTGCGAAGAAACCAGCTGTAAGATCCTATGTGAGACAACGTGCTTACTCAGCTGATCCTGATATTCTGTATAGGTTTTAAGTGTTCTTAACTATCAGTTTAGGCAGGATTTGAAACCAAAATACTTCTGTTTGTCTAGTGGTTGTTTCTCAGTTAACTTTGTTTAACTGCTAAGGGTTTAACTTGATGAGCAGGATTTTCCTTATGTAGAGCTGCCAACATGCTGTATGTAGAATGTCAACATACTGTACGAAAAGTATCGAACTGGACTGGACAATATGTTTTAAGTTGTAGTTTTTTTTCTAGGTAAGAATTATATAGATCGATGTGTTTTTTTAAGTGTTTTTAATTTTTCGTATGGGTTTTAAGTGATCATAAACCCTAATGGTGTTTGCGATAGTAGGCTTTTAGGTGTTTAAAGGTATCCTCACTCATTTATAAAACAAAATCTTGTCATTTTGGCATATAAGCAGTTTTACTATGGTAACCTCTTCATTGTTCTGTAGGGAATACTTTCTTTGGAAATGGAAAGAATATAATCAGGCCCATAATTAAATTTCCGGTTTCAAAACGCTGTAGGAAGAGAACCTCTGCACTACTCAGAATGAGATCAAATTTGAGTAACCTTTTATTAACGTAGGGGGAAACGTCATGGAACAAAGAAAAAATTTGCCGGAAACTTTACCAACAAATGGCACTGTAAGCGTCTTAATGTAAATGGGATCGACTACAAATGACAGATGGATCATAATACAACGGCTGTTTTTTGAATTGTACGTTGCATCATCTGTACTGTTCAAAGTGCATGATTGCACAAGTTTGGCAGTCAACAGTCGTGGCACTGTTAGTTAGGTAAACCCATCCACAACGGTAAGGCTGTACTACATTGGATGTGAAAAATCGGCTTTTAATGTCCTGAGGCAAGAAACCACAAAAAAGCGAAATGAAATCAGTTTTTAATTGTCCTGTGGCAAAAAAACGAATAAAAATCTAAATGACACTGGTTTCTAACTGTCGCTGATTGACGCAAGACATGTTCAATTTGCGTCCTCGATAGTTGTCTTCATAAACCACTTTACGTTCGTAAGCTTACTATTCAAGATACTGTGTCGTATAATCTTACCTAGCGAGTTGTCAGTACGGAAATGCGTTAGTACTAGGTTGGTTGGTTTGTGGGATTAAAGGGACCAGACTGCAATGGTCATCGGTCCCCATTAGTACTTCAGTGTTTCCGAACAGTCTAGTTTTACTATCAGACAAACACTCTCTGTAAAGACATGCATACAGTTGTAACCTCCTCTTCTTTCTGTAACGAAATCTTATCGATTTTAATGTATCTATGTCATTTTGCGGCAAACATTGCATCTACCATTTGGGCTGTTAAGACGTTATTCACTGTAACACGCCTAAGGGTCACGAATTCTTTTATAGACTGAAAAAAATACTTTCTTATCAGTTCGTGGGTGGCAAGAATTATTGTGGATGCCGTTATCAGTATGGTCGGCTAATGGTGGGCTAATGGCAGATGTTAACTCTATGAACGTCTTTATCGTTCATCACTCTCACATCCATAAAATAATGGCGTATTGTTTTTCTTATTCTATGCTGCATACTATTAAGTTGCGCTATGTAATAGCAATATTGTTAAGTGATCCCCTAATTAGCACTGGCGTCCCATGTACGTATCTACTCTAATATGTAATTTTACTGCATATAATGAGGAAATTCTTGAAGAACTAACTTCTGAAATGATTGCCAAAAAACTCAGCTGGGGTACTCGCTTTACAGTTATCCACTGCAATGCCACTCGGTTACGAAATTATATTTCATTTCTGAACTCAAAGTAGTAACAGGAGCGTGTAGACATAATACGCTGAGCATCTCATTAATCTCTTCTATGTTTGAGTACAGTCTTTTCGATCATCTTAATAGTACTTAAAAGTAGTATTTCTACTCAGAATTTTATTGAAATGAAGCTATCTGCTTGATTGAATACGCTAAGAACAACATCATGAACTTGGTGTGTACAGGGAACAACTGTATGAAATTCGTAACTAACATGATACAAATGCCGTTTCAAAATAGTACTTTATTTTACAATCGAATTCAGTAAGCGCTTTGAGATAGGCCGAATCTGTTTTTTAGCAAGTCCCACCACGCTGACGCAACAAACAGTGTAAGTGTAAACTACGCAAGGACGAAACAGGCATAAATTTAGATAGTACCGTTTAATACAGGTCGTTGTGAAAATATATTAACGCCAATTACAAACGTGAATTAGACTGCGTTTGTTAAAATTCCATCATACCGTTTCATTTTCCATTCATACCACAGAAAACCTCAGTAAGAAAAAACTGCTGTATAAATAAATGAAATTTAAATTATAGTGCCTGAATTTGGTATCCAATATCTTTGAAAGATGCGAATGTTTAATGTCAGAGATCTGCTTATTCAGTCAGTTGTAGCACTCAGAAGTAGCGCAAGGACTGGTATTTCAGATTAATGATAGGCTATTACAGATATTTCACTTTATTTAGTTAAATTCAAATCATTGTAACAGGAATTAATATACTTAATCAAATAAGTAAATCGATAGGAATTTATTAACAAAATCTTGTAAAATTAGTTATGATTTCTGTGGAAACAGAGTGAGTTCAGGATTTATTTCAAAAGCTTGCATATTGACGAATACACACTGCTGTATTCAGTGGCAAGCACGCAGTAAATCTAATTCCATGTGCGTTACAAGCTCTATTAATTTTGTCATTATCCGAGCAAATTTACCATTCCTAGTACCAATATTCAATATTAAAAAACAAATGACGATTCTAATTTTAAACAGATAGAAGAGTAATCATACTTTACATCGACTGCGACGAACAGTGTATTTCATACTAATTGCGTTTTCTGTGTGGAATGCAATTACGGTACAACGTTACGTATTTAGTTCTGTCACGTCCCCGAATCGTATCACAGTTTCACGAAATAACCTTGAAGCAAATCATTGACGTTAGTACGAATTTATGATGTTTATTTCAACGTAAAATTGATCATAATTTTATTTATTATGGTTTTGCATGAGATTCAAGTCGATCGTTTACATTCATTCCGGTCACCGTATTTAAATTCAGATTGCTAATTTAACTAAAACGCGCTTCGCTACATTCAGTTGATGATGTCTAAGGAGACAGAAGGAGTAAATGAGGAAGGAATTGGTTCCTGCTTATGTCACAAAAGTCATTCGTGAAAATGTGTTTTCTTTGAATGACTCAATCTTTG